>NW_005842540.1:1034281-1037561 GCF_000455745.1 Alligator sinensis
GCCCCCCGATGCGGCGCTGGTCAGGCGTCCAGTTTGTGCGCCGCACTTCAGGAGGGACGCGGACAGCCTCGAGCGGGACCGGAGGACACCGTGTGTACGGTCGGGGCCTGTGGGCGTGGGGAGACCGAGGGACCGTCCGCAAGACGAGGCTGAGGGGGATCTTGTGGGGGAGCAGGGGATGGGAGATGATTGATTTACCAGGGCACCCCCGGAGTAACTACGAACAACAGCCACAGATTGGCGGAGAGCGGATTTAGGTTGGACATTAGAGATGATTTCTTGACGGCGAGGGCTGCCAGGATCTGGAACGGGCTGCGCAGGAGGTGGTGCCGTCCCCGCCCCGGGGGTCTTCAAGAGGAGACCGGGCAAGCACGTGGCTGGGGCCGTCTGACCCTAGCGCTCTTTCCTGCCCGGGCAGGGGGTCGGACCCGACGATCTGCTGAGGCCCTTCTGACCCGAGCGTCTCATGGACATTCGGGCTGGAAGGGACCTCGGAAGATCATCGAGTCCAGCCCCCGCCCCAGGGCAGGGCGTCAGCTGGGGTCATAGGATCCCAGCAAGATAAACATCCAAATGCTTGCGCCACCTCCTGCGGCCGTCTGTTCCAGACCTCGGGGGCTCGGACAGTAACGTTCTTCCTTATGTCCAGCCTGAAACCGTCCTGGAGGAGTTCGTGACCGTTGATCCTTGTCATCCCTTGGGGCGCTCTGGTCAACAGACGTTCCTCCAGATCCTGGTGAGCACCCCGATAAACTTATAGGCAGCCACAAGATCGCCCCTGAGCCTGCGCTTTTCCAGGCTAAAGAGCCCCATAGCTCTCAGCCTCTCATCATAAGGTCTGTTCTCCTGACCTCTGATCAGGCGCGTGGCTCTTCTCTGGACTCTCTCAAGCTTCTCCGCATCCTTTTTGAATTGTGTAGTCCAAAACTGGACGCAGTACTCCAGCTACGGCCTCACCAGAGCAGAGTACAACGGGAGAATGACGTCCCGGGATTTGCTGGAGAAGCATCTGTGGATGCAAACAGCATTGCATCTATGTCTCTTGTGCTCTAAACTTGTATAAACAAAGCTATCTCAAGTGACGGGCTTTAAAGGCTTGGGGTTGCTTTGAAGCCGGTTTGTGTATCAGCCGAGACGCATGCAAGAGCCCTCTTGTTGTCTTGATATGTTCCCTGGATAGGGAATAATTTGCAGGAGCCGACACCCTCGAGAGCTGAAATGAAAAAGCACCGCCCTGTCCAAATAGTTTTGATTCACTCTTTTCACTTCTCTGTTGCAGATGAGTTGTTACACTTTCATTTTACGACATTGCACTGAATTCGATTGAACAATGGGGGAAAATAGTCCTGACGACAATGTTATCTGCTACGTAGTAGAGGATGACGAGTTGACTCAAGATGTTAAGATGATGAGGTTTGTGGATAAAAATGGACTGCTTCCTTCGTCATCTGGGACAGTCTATGACAGGACAACTGTTCTAATTGAGCAGGACCATGGCATATTGGAGGATGACGAGGATGAAGGACAGTGTGGAGATCATTTGTCTTTTTTACCAGAGGGTCACGAAGAAGGATTTCATCTAATAGCAGATCATGAAGGAATGTCCCAGGGTTATGTGCAACACATTATTTCTCCAGATCAGATTCATCTAACTATAAATCCTGGTTCAACTCCAATGCCAAGAAATATTGAAGGAGCTACTCTCACTTTGCAGTCGGAATGCCCAGAAACCAAGCTTAAAGAAGTAAGTAGCTGACTGTAGCGGTAGAGTGGTGCCCACCTCCAGTGCCTTCGATCTGGGGGATCCCAGAGCACTTGGGAAAGTTATTTGTGATGAAGTCGTGGGGGCAGAGCTACATGCTTCCCTCTGATGTTAAAGATAAATGTTGCAATTAAATCTCCTGAGCTGCTGGAGAAATCTCAACCAACGTTCTTAGCTACTAATCTACATGCCCTCAGAGCAGCCAGATATTCAAGGGGCCCAAAGTCCTGCTATGACTCATCGGCTGAGCGAGGGATGTAATGATCTGCTGTGATTCCAGTGGGTGGGTGCTCTGTGACTAGTTAGTGCTAGAAGGGTGATGCTGTGAAAGCTTAAGATCCAAGGCAGGAGTGCTTTAATTTGCTTCAGCCACTTGACGTTTGATCTTGCCTAGTCAGTCAACAACCCCCGAGTACAGAACCAAACAAAGCAAAACCTCCAGAGTCGATCTGAACTTCCTTTTCAGCCTGAGGTGTGTCCAGTTCTTAGGAAAACCTCTACATCCAAGCTGGTGCCAACTTCTAGGCCAGTTCACGTCTAGTAACTTTCCTAAAGTGTGAAACCTTTGTTGCACTAATTGGTTTGAAACAGCAACTGCTCATAGTAGGTGTGTCTGTACCTTTTTGCTGCTTAGAGCAACAAGGAGCAAGTGACATTCTGGAAGGCAACGACTGATGGTCTTGGTCTGTGCACAGACTTTGAATCAGTTCACTCACGTGAAACAGGGCTGGTTCTGATAACGGCACTATTTGCATAATGAATTTTAGCTGTGTGGAAATTGAAAGAGGTGTGGACAGATTTTCTTGACTCTTTTTTTCCTGCAAAAACAGTGAATTGTGGGGCGGGAGGTAGTTGGCTAACTCTGTAATACAACTTGTCAGTATTTTAGCCATCGGGCCTATGTTGCAATTTTCCCTGTGGATGCGCTACCACTGATGTACATGCTTCTCTTGAAGACAATGGAACAATTTGTGTAATTTGATTCTAACTCTGAGACGGGGTTGCAGAAAAAAGCCTTTAGTTAGCATGGACTCAAGGTTTGAGAGCCCTGAATAATTCAGGTGAGCAGGAGACCTTGCGTGTAGTTCAAGTGGCAAAGTAAAAGTGGGTCAGTAGTAGCAGCAGCCTCTGAGAGATGAGATGGGCAGAGGTCTGGCTCAGCCAGTCTGTCAGCTTAGGAGTCCAACAGAAAAATAGTTCCTTTCTCAGTTCTTATTCGTATCAGCTGCTGTGGCACCCTGGACTCTTCCCTGCTGCTTCATTGCCCGCACTGAATTCCAGCACGCCTGCCAATATTTTTATAGGACGTTCAATTTGCTCTATTCAGCTTCTTCAAACAGGATGTGCTTGCTAAATCACTGTGGAACATTTTCGGAATGGGTTAAATGTTACCTGAAAAGAAATATGGGGTTGTTCTATATTTTTTGAAGTGCTAACAAGGCTTGGAAAACTGTTAAGTAACTATAATAAAGCTGCAAATACATTATAAAGTCAGGTAGTGGCTGATTTGGCATTCCT
>NW_005842540.1:1037619-1040006 GCF_000455745.1 Alligator sinensis
CCTGGAGGGATTCACTAATTCTCCTGCTATCTAGAAAGATTATAACTTGGTAGTGAGGGAAATGACTTTCAACCAGCTGGTTCAAAACTTTGATCTCAGTGGGTGGGTGGGAGGAGAGGGGGGGAAATTCTGTTTAATTCAAATGCCTGGAGTAAGGAACTTCAAAGAGTAGATGCCCCTTCACCTTCTTCTAACATCTGAAAAGCTACCGTTCCGGTTCTTAGGCCCTAGGGAGATGGAAGAAAGACAAGATATTGCAGATATTTGATGTCAAAGCAGTTACTTCTGAACGTTTGGGTCAACGTACAATGTCAGCAGAGGACTTGGCTCTGATTTTTTGCTTTGTGAGAAAGTGAAGACCCTTAACCTGCCCTGCTAGCTGGTCATTTCCACCTTACTACCCCATAGAACAACTAGCTGTCACCTCATTCATGTGCTGTTTACAGGTGGAATTATCCACCCTGAGTTTCACTTGCTTTCTGGAGCTGTAGCTGGTGTTCCTGGGTCTGGTGCTCCTCAGTCTGTGCAGCTGAACGAGTTGGACACTGTTTAGTCCCATGCATTGCCAGGTTCTCCTTATCCTTGCGGACAACAAATATAGTTCTAACTTCCGTTTAGCTTCTGGCTGCAGAAAATTTGCTTAACCTAGACTTCTGGTAGTTACCTGCCAGGGCCCAGCCTGGTCTCTTTGCAAGGGAGATGTGTACCATACCTACAGCCATTGCCCTCAACAGAAGTAGAATTACTCTGAATTTGTATTCTGGCCGTCAGTGTTGGAGTCCTTCTGACATGTTTCATTTTTGGTCCACTCACATAATAATAGCCTTAAGCCTTTTTCTGCTATGACTTCCATCAAAACTCTGCATGTTGGCTTCATTTCTTGATGTATGCTCCATGCTTGTTTGGTCTCTTCTGCACTGACCTTTACCTTAGACTGAGGGCTCAGTGTTAATTTGCCCATTGTACCAGAAGATGCATCTTGCTTGAAATAGCATGGTATATGTCTACCTTTCCAGAATGCCTTGGAAAACATACTAGCAAACCAGTGCTTTGGAGAAAGAAGAAGCAGTCTAAGACATGTAGTTAAACCAAGTTGATGATACTGTCACTTTTTTAAAAGAGACATTTATCTTCCTTGAAAAACAACCATTTGAGCCATATATATGTGTTCACTGCCTACATATATGGGGTATGCAGAAGTGAAGGAGGGCAGGAAATATTTGAATGGCTTACTCAAGTGACTTTTGGGTAATCCACATATGTGCAGAACTGTCACATTCTCTGGTAGCTGATATTGAATCTTCCATGGGGAGAGTTTTGAGGTCACTGACAACCAACTTCCGTATGTAACACCCTACATGAGAGCCAGCTTACTTCAGTGCTGGTGTGTGTAAGAAACAAGTGGTATTGAAGCTGATAGTCCCTGGTCAGGTTAATACACTTCTTTCCAGGCAATAAAATTCACTTTCTTACCCAGTGTCTGTTTAGTCCATCTGCTGCTATGTACTCTCATTTGTGTTCTGGCTCCTTTCATTTTTTAAATATCAGGGCACCTCCTTATTGCCTTGCAGGGATGTAACCTTTCTGCAGTGATCAAAGCTGTCTCCATTAATCATGCTATTACTGCATTGTGCATAGTGGGGTGTTCACTTATTGCAAAATGGGTGTGATCTTCTCCACACTGACTTTCCTCTCATATAAATACTGGATTTTCTAGTTCTTTATCTTGTCATTGGGGAGCATTTAAAAGTGCTAGCCCTCACCGCTCTGTTTGTACTTGTCTAGAACTTGCTGCATGGCTGTTGTCTAGGTCTGTGGTGCATGTTCAGCATAAGCAGGTCTAACATCTTTGCCTTTCCCTGCGTGCATGCTGCCCTGTGCTTGACCAAGAAATAACAATGCAGCCTTCCTGTCCAGCTGCTGAGATAGTCCTCTTGGCAAGTTAACTCACAAATGTTACTTTGCTGGTACTTGTGTCTGTCTGCACATAGCTCTCTGTTGTGTACAGTGCTTAACATGTCACATCTCCAGGCCCTTTTTGTGTACACTGGTGTAAAATGGGAGCATGCACACAATGTAAATCCCTACAGAGGACTGATGTCACCCAACCCAGTAAGAAATTAACCCTGAGTGAAAGAATCTGGGATGGAACAATGCTGTTATAAATTGAACTGGTAACAGATGCAGCCTTCATCAGTGTCTGTTAGGGTTAGCTGTCTTCTCAACGCCAGGGGGCTGTTGCTTGCTCCCCTGCCCCACGGTCCTGAGGTGCTGTATTAGCTGCAGGCAGCTACACTCTGGACCCCTTGTAGTTCACACAGGTGTACAAAACTGTTGTAAATGGCCCTGGTATAAACCTCACTTATCCAGGTACACAGGTTTCCCTA
>NW_005842540.1:1040037-1063436 GCF_000455745.1 Alligator sinensis
ACCTGCAGATACCCCTGCATAGACGGTCGCCCATTAAACAAGGGAAAGCAGCATATCTTAGAACACATCAGTGTTCTGCAGCAGCTATGAGATGGGGCTGGTCTCTCCTGTTGGTGTCAAAAGCAGTTAAAATGTGTGAGATATTTCCCTATTCCGTTTCCATGAGCAGCTGGTAAAAGCACCAGAGGGAAGGGCAGTTTGTGAAGAGCATATTAGATTGAAAGTGGTGAGGGCTGGCGGAGCATCTGCTGCCAAGAGGAGAAAATTGGAAAGGGAGAGGCCTTGTCCGTGGCACTGGAAGGCCTAGGCAGTGGGTCCACACTGACCCTTCAGTGGCTGGCACGTAAAAGCAAAGGGCTCCTCAGCCCTCCTGCTGTAGGAGCAGAGCTGCTTTTCTTATGCTCTGCATTCTGCTGGGGTTTTACACCCTTTCCTTCTGTTGGGGTTATCTTCCTCTTTCCTTTACAGTCTACTCTCTCTGCTGCTGTTTGCAGTCGTTAAATATTTCCTATGCCATCACTGTTTCCATTACGCTGCACACTTCCTCCTTGTCCCTTTCCTTGGACTCTGCTGTGCTGCTAGCACGTAATTCAACCCGTGTGTGACAAAAGCCTCTCACTTCCAGACTTGGGTAACGTTGATGTGTAGCTTGTGCAATTGAGGTCCCTTACTGAAAAACACGAGTACAGTATGCCCCAACCTTAAGCTGGATTGCTCTTCGCTTCTGGGAATAGGTGGGCTGGGGTGAAGAAACCCTGCCTCACTCCAAACACGAGTCTCCTAAAACAAAAGGATTTTCTTATGCACTGGCCTCACTCACACAACTTGCGGGTGTTAGCCCTTCCCCTGTACCTGGTGTTCCTGAAGGAATCAGGTCACTGGTACATGGTAAGGACATGGGGTTAACTGGCCAGTTTTTACTTTAATTTTTAAGTGAGGCTTTCCTTTCTGCCAGTGCCCCAGCACACACAAGGGAACACGTGCAGTCCAAAAAACAGGCCCACAGGACGTGAGGATGTTTCGGGCGAGACCTAATTCATCTTTTAATTCCCTTCAGTGAAAGGGGCCTCGTTCATGAGCATGTCCCAGATAGCACCAGCTGTGGACCCCAGCGTGTCTGTGTTGGGGACAGCATGGTGCCATGTTGCCCCAGTGGCAAATGCTGTATTGGATAGTGCCTCTGGTTCAGTCAGGCTGTATCTCTGGTGAGTGGCTGCCACCCTCTGAGTTACTTAATTTCCATGATGACCTCTCAGGCAAGCAGGACCTGCGCTTATGCTCCTCTGCCATTAAAGGAAATCAGAGCTCCACTCCCACATCATGGGGCTTAGGGCTGTCAAGTCCCCAGTTGTCAAAATGTCTGGCTAGCTGAGACCTCTGGCATGAGTGTGACCAAGAGAAGAAATGGCCATGTTCTCTAAGGGCCACTGGTTTTTATTACCTCAGTTTCCAGGGGCCTGTCCTGCAACACTGAGCATCTTATTCTTAAAGGTGCTGAGCGCGTGTAGTTCCCAGTGATCTTTAAATTCTCTGGGCTTTTGTCTCTGAAAACTAGGCCCGCTGAATATAGCAGCAGGGCACTCAAACCCTGAGGCATGACAAATCACTGGCTGCTTTTGAGCAGTGTGTTCTTAGTGGCTGGAGTCTGGTCTTTAACAGCGTGGGCAAATACCAGGAGAGTTCAAAGCCCACTCTAGGCCTGTCCAGCCCCCAGTGGACCTTTGCTGCCCCAGCACGAGAGAAGCCATTTGGGGTTTTGGTTTTCTGTACAGGATGCGAGTCTGTTTAAAAGAATAGTTTGGGGAAGATGAACATCATTTTCCAACTGCTGAAGAAGGTAAATGGTGCTCAGATGCTGTAGTGCAGAATCCTTGGGTGCTGTGGTCTACAACAGCGAGGACAGCCTACATCCATTCAGCTTCCCTGCCCTTCTCGTATCTAAAATGGGATTTTTTGAAAGTGGTCAGTGTTGGCCCAACTCTGCTCCCCCTGAATCCAGTAAGAAGAATCCAGCTGGCTTCAGTGAGAACAGAGAGAGGCCAGTGTTGGATGTTTTTTGAAAATACCATGCCACAATTTTATTTTTAAAATATTTTTTTCAAGAAAAAAATCAACACACTCCGAGTCACAGGTTCCTGTAGCAAGCTCCTCCCTTAGCTGTGTTGCAGCCTTTGTAGAGGGGGAAATGATGTCTTGTCAGGTCAGGGTTGAGTCCAGTTTTACCAAGAGTTTAGATTATGGATTGTGTAGGATGGTTTTGATGGGGACGATCCTGCCTCATTGACCTCTGGAGGTCCCTTCCAGCCCTATTTCTCTATGAAATCTTTTAAGTAGAGATGGATTTGAACTTTCCTTCTGCGGTCATTATTTGCATTGTTGAGACCTTCTGAAGGACCTGTGCATGCCGATCTGCTTGAGAGCTACTTCATTTTCTGCTGATAAGGGTTTCAAAGTCCTCTGGGGTGTTAAGAGTGGGATTGCACAAGAATGCAAAGGCATCTCTAAATATGTAGACTAATGAAAAGGGCATTTACAGAAGAGAGCCCTCAGCCACTGTGCCAAAGACTTGCCACTCCTTTCCTTTATGCCAGATACAATGCAAAACATTAGCCAGATGCTACCTTTCCCAGCAGGGCTGAAAGCACATTTAGGAGGTTCTTGCCCAGATTTAGTAAGGCTGCTGCGTTCTCCTTGTCAAGGCTGGGCCGTGCGTCACGTTCACTCATATCCAGTGTTTCTGACACCTGGCATCTCCCGGAGCGGCACCAGTGTACACTTGCAGCCTGACAGCACGCCAGGGAATGCTTCCTGGCTCCCTTTTTGGACGCCCCATCGACTCCCAGGAGTTCTTGGACTGATCTGCTCTGTGTGAAGCAGAAATCTTGGGAGCAGTGCTGACTCATGAAATGTTTGAGGGGAGGGACCTGGCTGACAGCTTCTCATGCCCTTCCTGCTTGCCATGAAAAAGCTCGTGAAAATTTGCTCAGGAAGCATGAGTTTGCATTGCACATATGGCCCCGGGTGTCCACCCACGGCCCCTACAAGCATCAGACAAGTTCCGGTTATGGCTCCATCCCAGGGGGAGTATAACACTTCAGGAAAAGTGAATAGGGTGCTGACTTCTGTGTTGTTCAAGTTACCATGCGATTAAACTCATCTACAGGGAAAAGCAGTGAATCCTTCCTGCTCTGCTGTGACTTTGCTTTGTCTTTATGAGCATTGCTGGTCGTCCTTTGGAGTTGCGCTTCCACTCGGCAGCCAGGTCCTCAGCATCCTTGGGGGCTCTGGAATCCTTTTCAGATTCGTGAGGGTTCCCAGCTGCATCAGTCAGATGAGAGCTGTCAGTCTGATAACTAGTGCTGGGGAGAAGTCCAGTCTAGTGTGACTGGTTGATGATTTCTTCCACTTGGTGAGAGAATAAGATTCAATTAACCATTCTGTCTTCCACACTGTGTGAGTCGCTAATGTCCCCCCTCCCTGCTTTGTGCAGAACGGGATGATTTTTTACCAAATCTAGTTTAACATGAGTCAGGGTTTCCAGCTGGACCACAGAGCTAGTTAGACTACTCTTCTGTAGCCTTAAAACACCCCATTTATCATCTCATTGCAGTGCAGTTTCAGGCTGTGTCAGAGGAGTGAAAGCTTCTCTGTTAGTGTGAGCATTTCGGCTGGGTCTCCGCAGACTCTTGCACTGCTGAACTGACATTTTCAATTGGCATGCAGTCTTTGGGCTCCTGTGATCACATTGCTGCTTATTAAAACACAAAATGACAGAGAAAATGACACATTTTTACTGTGCTGCTGCTATAAGCTGTATTAATAGGTATGAGAATGTAGACTAAATGGACCAGAGCAATCTACACTCCATGGTAATTTGTGGCCAGATCACTTGCATACCCATTTATTGGTGCAGTAAAGTATGCAGAGATCGTTGGGGACTTGTCAGTGTGCCTTTGAAACTAGAAACCTGGTTTGGCGAATGGGCAGCTGAACGTTTTAGATTCTTAGTTTGCAGCTGTAAGCTCTCTCTGTTTTAGGAGAACTGGAAGATTGCAAAGCACGCTGCAGATGCTTGTATTAAATAGGGTTAGGATCGGGTCCTGCAGGGCTCTCAGTAACTGCTGCTTCCGTCGGGGGACAGCAGTAGCAGAGGGTTTTCAGCACCATGCATCTGGATAGAAAAGCATGCGCATCTCTGCCTCTTCACACAGGCAAACTGGTACAGAATGTGCAATTCACTGAAATGTCAGTTGCTAAAAAACATTTTAATTCAGGGCGCATGGGGGGGCTTAATCTTCCCTTCTCTCTCTTATCCCATTAGATTCTTGTGCTTGTTTGAGTTAAACCTTGCAAACCTTTGCTTCCCTAGGACACAACAACAAAATAGGAACGTGTGACTTTGCCTGTTTAATTAACAGTACATTGGTATAAGGCTGGGATCAGAATTGGCTCCTTGTCTTTGTGGTTGCTGTTTAATCAGGGCAAGAACCTAGTAGTTATTCACCCTAACTCCCCTCTCTAGGCCCCTGCCTTGTACTGCAGCCAAGGTGCCAGGGACTTGGTTCCTCTGTTTACATCCTGTAGACTTAATATATACAGCATTTCTCTCCTAGGTCAAGAGATACCAGTGCACATTTGAGGGCTGCCCTCGCACCTATAGCACTGCCGGGAACCTGCGCACTCACCAGAAGACACACCGTGGGGAATACACATTTGTCTGCAATCAGGAAGGTTGTGGCAAGGCCTTTCTTACCTCCTACAGTCTCAGAATCCACGTCCGTGTGCACACCAAGGAAAAGCCGTTCGAGTGTGATGTGCAGGGCTGTGAGAAGGCATTCAATACACTGTACAGGTAAGTGCCCTCCCATGCACCTGTATAGTCTCATGTGGCAGAAGCTTACTACTGCTTCTGGCATCACATTTGGTTCCTCTATGAGCAGGAATAAGGAGTAGGTCCTTCAAGCTGCAAGACTGATCCTGCTGTGTAAAGCTCAGGTCAACCTGAAGATCCACTCTGGCCTGTACTAAGAGCTGGGGCAGAAGTGTCTGGGCCAAGACTGTTATTTGCACTGTGACAGTCCTGTACAGCAGGTCATTTTCAGATATTTTGATTAGGGCCCTGCTCTGACATTGGTAACTTGCTTGTTAATCTAGTGGATGGAGCCTAAGTTTCTGAACCTGCTTTGTGCTCTTGTTTATGTGGCTTGTCAGCCTCGGCTAGGGCCTCTGCCCTTCTGCATGTGATAAGAAGGATCTTTTTGGCATGCCTTGCAGGTTGAAAGCACATCAGAGGCTTCACACAGGGAAAACGTTCAACTGTGACACACAAGGCTGCAGTAAATACTTCACCACGCTCAGTGACTTGAGGAAGCATGTTCGCACACACACAGGAGAAAAGCCATTTAGGTGAGTCCGTGGGGAGCCATGAGGAGACTGGCATGCTGTTTATCACTGGCAGCCTGGGCTGAGCCATGGTGGTGGTGCACAGGAGAGGCTGGAAGCCTGAACTCAATGTAGGAGCCTGGAAACGAACTGCACTAACCAGCCTGGACAAGATGGAAACCAAAAGGGATTAGATGCTTGGGCATGTCTGTAGGGCCACTTCTCTCACTGACCAGGTGGGTCAAACTCTGGTCTGATTGCAAAGGAAGGTAAACCTATCCCATTAGGAACACACCAGCAAAATCCATTGCTTCCTTCCATCACCACTGGGGAGTTTAACCCATACAAATGGTCACTGCAGCAAAAGGTGCATACACTTGTCCTGTTTTGCTGTCACATCTGTGCAGCAAACAGAGTTTCCATTAACAGGTTAGCAGCAGGTCTGCCTTCCACTGTCTTTCCATGGAGTGGAAGGTCCTGGGAAGGGTGACTTAGCATCAGACCTGATACCTCTGAGAAGCCTGATACTAACACTTCTCTCTCTCTTGGTTCGTTCAGGTGTGATCATGACGGCTGTGGAAAGGCTTTTGCTGCAAGTCACCACCTTAAAACACATGTTAGGACACATACTGGTAAGTTGGAGGGATTTCTTCTCTAATTGAGCTTCTTCAGTGTAATTATGGCTATACCCATTAATTACAGAGTTGCCTCGAAAGGGCATTTAGTAACCTGGCATGGCTCTCAGGCCTGTGATTACTGATTTTATCCATTCAGATGTTAGCAATAAAAGAGATGCATATACAAGAGTACTGGCCACCTTTGCACTTAATTGTTAAATAGCTCAGGACGGCATTAGAACAAGCATTCAAAAGGAGAGGAGATTAACTCAACAGATAGCGACTTGGCTACCAAGCATGACTTCCCAGATCCTCACGACTCTAGCTACATACGCTCAGCCTTCTCCAAAAGCTATAACAAATAGAACCATAATGTGCAAGAGGTAGTGGGCAGCTAATAATTCAATTCATATTTTAATTAGGAAACAAGAAATGCAGCTGTCTAGGGGTAATGAGCCATAAAGCAATATCCCTTCAATTTAAACTTGGCAGCTGTTGAATTTCACCAGTGCTGTACACAAATGCAGCAATAACGATGCGTAAAACTTAAATCTTATGCTCTTCCATCAACCCACTTGACAAAATTGGAAGCTTTTATTTTTGAGGCTATTATATTGCATCCAGGAAGTTACACTAAATCTGTTCAATAGGCTGTTCAGACATGTTCCCACACGTCCCATTCGTTATTTACTCTGCCGCGTGGCGTGAAATGGGAGACTCTTTATAAGGTGGCATTCAGTCTGTCGCCCTGGACTGTGGCACTGTGGGCGTGTTGTGGGATTTGGGCATGTATTGTTCTTTATAAGGTTTCAGGTCTGTAGTAGAGTGTGTGTGTTAGAGGGAGCAGGTGGGGCTGAATATAGTTGGCCATGTTTAAGGGTTCCCTTTCCCACTTAGGAGGGTGTCTAGGAGAGTGCGATTCTCACATCATCAAAATGGCTTTGGTGTCTTGTGAAAAGCAAAGAGATGCCTGAAGTCACAGATGTTTGTATTGCCTGTAGGGGAGAGGCCTTTCTTCTGTCCCACTGACGGCTGTGAGAAGACTTTCAGTACTCAGTATAGTCTGAAGAGCCACATGAAAGGTCATGAGAAAGGACACTCGTACAATGCACTTCCAAATAGCGGCGTATCCGAGGTCAGTAGCTTTCTCTCTCCTAGCTAATGCTTCTGTGGTGCATCAAAGCATGTTCTCTTGTTCTGGAGTGGAGAGGCAAAGAATTCCCCCAGGTAATGAAGGGTTTGAAAAGAGGAACATTTAAGAGTTTCAAAGTTGAGGCTGTTGGGTGCTTGGCTCCCACAGAAAGCCTGCAGTGTTTTCTGAAGCGCTTAGCCAGAAGTTTCAAGATGAAAATGGAAGGCTTGTGCACTCTCTCCCAATTGGCAACTGGTAGATTTTGAGAAGCGGAGTTTGGCACTTCCAGACCTTAACTACCAAGGTGCTGCCAGATTGTCATCCTCCTGGTGAAACAAGCTTCTGAATTAACCTGGTAATCTAAGACATGTTCACAGCTTGACTGAGCTACTGTTCTTTTGAATGTAGCCTGCCTTGTAATGACACTATGCAGTGAGCAGTATAGGTTAATGGTAGCGGTATTCATGTAGATTCTCATGCTGCATTATCTTGCCTGAGTTTCCTTTGGTGATACCTTAAGCAGTGTGACGTGCCTGCATGCTCAGAGCACGCCAAATCCTGAGAAGTAGGCAGCGCAGCTGGCTTAGCGTGTCCCTGAGCCGGAACCAAGACCAGATGCTGAGAGTGGCACTCTGCGCTCCTAGGCAGAGCCCCAAGCCTGGCCCAGAGGTGGGGCAGACAGGCCCCAAGTTTTGCTGTGCTAGAGACCAGTTTGTCTGTACAGTGATTTAAAAATCCCGTTTTCCCTAATTATCTTTGAAAGGGGAAGAGTTGGGCTTTGTGACATGGGGGGAAAACACGGATATCCCTCACTGTGAGCTAACATTGCTCCACTGGTTTGAGGACTGAGATTTGGGCCTTATGAAGTTAGCAAAATCATCTCCAGGTTGTGTGGAGTCTTTAAAGGGACTTAAAGCACTATTAGTGCTGAATATGACTAATGCTGATGTGTAAATGGATAACTGTGGCCTTGTTCCCCTTCCCAGGATACAAACCACTCACTCTGTTTGAGTGACTTAAGTCTCATGTCCACAGATTCAGACCTGCGGGAAAACGCAAATACAGTAAGTTTCTTGTGCTCCTCCCAGAACAGGAGGTTCCATTTCTGTACAGTGTGTATGTCCCATGTAGAGGAACACAGCATAGGTGTTTAAAACTGGTGGCCTCTGTTCCACTTAATTGATTCATCAGCATTACCTGCTTTGGGTCCCCCTTTTGCATATTGCTGTGAGGGCATGTCCTCGCCAGCGGCAGGGAGAGAGGCATTGAAGCAACTTGCCTTAGAACAGATACCGGCAGATTTATCAGCAGGACGCAGTGCACCATGTCTTGGCAAATGCATGCGTTTCCCATGCATCCTGGTTGGTCCCCTTCTCCAGTTGGATCTTGCTGTCTGTCAGCATGAAATATTGCTGCAGTCTTGCTGGGTGAATTTGGGCATTGTAACAATGGGATGCACTCAGACTCCTCCTGCGGGGGCAGACTGGGGTAATCCCACAGCATGGACGTTTCTAACCTTTGCTTTTCAGCCTTGTTCCAGTTTCTGTTAGTGTGAAGCAGGGGGGCATCCTTTTGTTCTTCAGCAAATTGTTAATGTGCGGTGTGGGCATAGATGAATTAGGCTGGATTTGTTAGTGTAGAAAAAATAATACGTATTGCCATTTTCATTTTCAGCCACCAGGAACCAGAGGCTTAGCTGTGACCGCCCTGAGCTGTCTGGCTAGTGTTAGCTGGGAGTGTTTGAAATGGCTAGCTGGTGTACATATTCATTCAGGGTGTTCCATTTGTTCTGTCCATTGTTCTGTGGGGTGGTGGCTGCCCGTGTGCATCTCGATTAGCATCCATTACAAAGGCTCCCAGCAGAAGAAACAGAAACAGGCATTTGTCTTCTTTTTTGTGCAGCTGCATTACATTATGTCCTCAGCACTTTCAGCTAAGAAGTCCATATTTTGGCCTCAAGAGTTAAGCACCAGGTGCTTTTGCTGTCTTAGTTTCTACCATTTGGCTTTCCTTTCCCCAGCTGCTCTCTACCTTTTCTGCTCGCATTAATTGGCGGAATCGCATACTTAGTATAAATGGGCATGTGTTGCGTTCACTTAATTAGGTTACTACAGACTGGCCTCCGGGTGGTGTTGAAAGAGCTTGCGTCTTCTGCAGGTACATCTGGGAGGAGGCTTGTAAGTGCTTGTTGCAGTCTGTTCAAGAAGTAATTGCAGTTTGCTGATGTCTTGGGCACAGACCTTTTGGCTTTTTGCTGCACATGTCTCCCGGATCTGAAAGGAGAGTTTCTAATTCTCTAGTGGGGGTGGTGTCTTGCCTGGTCTGGGTAGTAAGTTGGCTGGCCTTGTTTTGTGCTTGGCTGTAGGCCCAGGCTGTGGAAGCAGGGAAGAGCTCCTGTTCCCAAAACAGGCTGGGGTGAGGCTGCTGCACAAGCCAGGAAGTAAACTAACCAGAGCCATGTTGGCTTGTGTTCTGGAAAAAGTACAGTGAAAGGTTTCCCATGTGGAAGGGACAAGGCAGGCATTTCATTTCCTAAAAGGCATCGATTGGGGATTTTGCCTTGTGCCCAATGGTAGCTAAGAGGCGACTGCTGTTCTTGTGCTAGTTGCCCAAAGGTCCCTTCCCTTTCTGAGGGTGTTTTTTTAGAAGCTGGCTGACTGCCACTTATGCAAATAACTCATTGAACCCTGGGACGTGCTCTTACCTAACCCTGCTCTCTTTTTTGTTGTTGTTGTTTTCCCAGACACAAGGACAAGACCTTAGCACAATCTCACCAGCAAGTATCTTTGAATCTATGTTCCAGAGCCCAGATCATACTGCAAATCAGGAAGACTCTCAACAGACTGGTACGCTGTGTTATCTGTGTTTCCTCAGAGAGCCCTTCGAGGCAGTCTTCCCCTCTCCCCGCAAGCACCCCTTTATTCATACACCTCGCCTTGAAGAAAGCTGCCCTGTAGCCTCAGCAGATACCAGACGAGTGTGTGCTGGGAAGGGTTGGTAGGGACTGTCACCTTTCTGCCCTTTTAACGTAACCAGTATTCATCGTCTGTGTGGTGCTGAGGCTGTGGCCCTAGAACTGAGAGTTCATGTTGACAGGAGCATCTGGACTCTTGTCTCTTAAGCTCTGTTTCCGAGCTCTCCTCTTGGAGCAGACAGACATATTGGCTGAATGAAAGAAACCACCTTAGTAGAGGATTTGTACTAGAAGTCCTTACGGATGCTGAGAGCTAACAGCTCTTGGAGGCCTGTGTGTAGACTACAATGTGCTCTGCTTCCTGAATTTAGGCAGGCTGTGTCCTGGCTCCCTGAGCTGTCCTTCACGCTTCACTGGTTAACTCTGTGAGCTTTGTGCGATGCTTTGGAGATGCAGAGGCTGGTGGTTGTTTTCCTGCGTTGCTCTCGGTTCGCTAGAGGCTGATTTGGGCTACGTCGTGAGGCTCAGCAGAAAGCGGCTTGTTCGTCTCGGATGGAATTTTTTACTTTGTTTCTTTTGGCAGCTGCCTTGATTGAAAGTTTCAATGGTGAAGATGACGCAGCAACGACTGTTCAGTCTTCTGTTGGAGACTCTGCATCTCTGTCCCTCCCCCTGGTCCTGCAGCTTGGCATTTCGGAGCCTTCGCAACCAGCACTACAAGCCTCAGCACCGCCTCCAGCCCCCATCTCCATGGGACCCAGTTCACAGCAAGTTGCATTTGGAAGCCCCACAGCTGTTTTACAGTCCCCTGAAGTGCCTGTTCCTCACAGCACACCATTTGCAGCCAGTCACCAAGACTTTCTGCAGCCCACTCAGGCGCCACCGCAGCCCATTGTACAGGGACTTTCAGTGGTGGCTGGAGCCTCAGCCCCAGCACCACCGAGTGCCACGGAGCCCCTGCCAGCTGTGGTCCAGACCGTGCCTGTGGGTGCAAACTCTGTTCTGACCAGTAACCCAACGATAACAATTACTCCGTCTCAGAGCACTGCTATTCTACAGTCCAGCATAGTCATGGGAGAACAGAACTTACAATGGATTTTAAATGGTGCCACTGGTTCTCCACAAAACCAAGAACAAATGGTTAGTGTGTACCTTACTTTGTTGTTGAAACATGGCTCAAACTTATCCCTGTCCCTCACAGTGCAGGAGCTCTGGTTTGGAAAAGACAAACTACCAGAGCTAGTTTATTTTGGAGGTATAAGCTTGGTTCCAGGTGCATCTGCTTCAGTACTGGTTATAGTTAGCAGTGTGTGTAGTGCTGCACAGGTAGTCACTGCCCTGACAGCCTCACAAGGTAGACGAATGGCAGGCAAAAGTATTGGGGAAATGCAAAGGCAGGAAGATTTTACTGGGCGGTTGCTGTCTTCTTTCTAACAATGCACTCCCTTCTGTGTGCCTCAGAGATAATGTGAGCTTGCTTTACCTGTAATACTGCTGTGTACAGTCCAAGAGGAACTTATTTTGCATCATCTTTGTCACAGTATAGAAGCACAAACACCTCCATAATGAATTTGTTCAGGCATTTTGTTGTCTTTCCCTTTCCCTGATTTAATCCTATTGCCTTGTGAATCAGAGTAGTCTTGTATGTAAGGATAACAGAAAGTCTTCCAGAAAATGAGATGCATCTCAGGCTCCATTAATTTGGTGTTTGGGACTTCAAGAATAGTTTGTGTTATTCTTTAAGAAGTGAACTGGGGCCATCTGAAAAAGTTGAAGCTATTAAAGGGACATTGATCTAAACAGTATGGAAAAGCAGGACATTTGGCTCATGTTGAATTCGTTTCATTGGCAACATGTATGAAGTGTACTCAGTTCAGCATCTTCTGGGCCACTGAAACCAGAACCCTAGTTCTGTTGTACCCAGAACACAATACCAAAGCACAATATCAGCCCAACTTATAAAAAAAAAGAATTTGATTTTTGCCATCTGTTCTTTAGGATGCATATTTCTCTTGCTCACAGCTGTTCAGGGTTTAATTAGCAAAGATCTAATTTTAATCGCATCAAATGTGTTTTATCTTTTAAAGCCACAAGTTCCGAAGGTAGAAAAAGTCTTTTTTACCACCGCATTACCGGTAGCTGGCAACACAGGTATGTATATCTGCAGCGAGCTTCTTACCCTTCAGCTCCTGGGCTAGGACTTGTGACATGATTCCTTTCTTAAAATGTCTAAGGAACCTTCAGCTTTTGACCTCCTCGAGGAGTTTTAAGCACAGTTCACAGCTATGGCCTGAGGGTGAGGTTGGCATTACATTATATTAAGAAAGAAGGGACCACAGATGATACAACAGGTTCTAGGGAGAGACTAGGGAACGGTGTTGTCTTAATTAGATCCAGTTTTCCCAAAAAACCACATGCTATTTTAATGTAATACATGTATGAGATGGAAAAGCTAGTGTCACATTTAGGTTAAATGATCTGTGTACTTAGATTTTGAAACAATGATAACCTCATATGTGAGAAGCTGAAAAAGCTGGTATAAATTAGTTTAAGATGTCTAGTAGCAGCAGTCTGGCTGACGCCCTCTCTGAGTTGCATTTAGTACAATAGACAGCCAGGCATCATTTGTTTTTCTGTAGCTTTCTTCCTGCACTGGATCAGACGTTTCAGGACAGGCATGTCTGAAGGTGAGATTGAAACAGAGGAAGGGGGAGGCAGTGTTAAACAGAGCAGCACAAAGGCAGGAACTGTCCCAATAGAGCCTTGAAAGGGGAAAAGCGGAACAGGCAGGTAACTGCCTTTGAGGTGACAAGAAGGGGGAGTCTGTGTGAGGCCATAGTAACCACCCCTGGGGGTTGGTTATGTTTTAGTGGAGCGGAAGCACTCGGAAATGTCACTGAGAGCAGGCACGGAGAGCAGGGTGGAAGCCTGGGTGGGTGGCTTCGGGCCCTCAGCATTCCAGACCAGGGCAGCTTTCAGCCAAGTGGCTTCTCTTAGCTGCTGGCTGGGACACGCGGATGCCTGTTTCTGTGAGATACCTGACTTGGTTCCAGCATGGAAAGAAGCACATGCAGCGCAGGGGCACAGCATCGTCCTGCGAGTCTCTCCAGCTCTCCTGTTTAGAAGGGCCATCATTAACGCCTGGAAGCCCAGGCGGTCGCAACGCTGCCGCTTTACTTAATGTGTAATCAGCTTGGTTCCTTCTTGTAATCAGCATGGTTAAGTTCATCCTGCCCTGGGTCTGTCTGCCTGTCACCTTCAGTAACCCTAGTGGGATTTGAAAAGGCTGGCTGAGCAGATTTACAGCTTCCAAGGCTTAGCTCTAACCGGGTAATGATGACTTAGCCTCCCCTGGTCCCCATGGCTTATCACGGGGATCATTTGGAAAGCTAGTGGTATGGGTTCCTTTTTGTTGCTCTCACAATGTTGTTATTGTTTCTGTGATGCTGCCTGTGTGAACGAGCAGAGCGGGCATGTTACCCTACAACGAAGAGCATGCAGTGTAAATTCTTCTGGGCTTCCTGTTTCCCCTTCAGGAAACTCCGTGCAGCAAATCAGCGTTCCTGTCATCATCATCAAGCAAGAGGAGGCCTGCCAGTGTCAGTGTGCCTGCCGGGATGCTGCCAAGGACAAAGCCACGAGTAAGAAGAGGTGTTCCTCACCTGAGCTGAAACCTTCAGAGAAGCCAGATGCTAAGCTGCAGCCTCAGACGTTTCCTTCCTCCTCTTCTCCTTTGCGTGAGCGAAGCGGTCAGGTAGCTAACCCTTCAGACTCGCAGCATGAAACGTTAAGTGCCATAGATGTATCGGATTTCCTGTCCCTCCAGTGTCCTGTAACCTCACCCAACCTGATTCCAATTGAAGCACTACTGCAGGGGGAGGAAGAAATGGGTTTGAACAGCAGCTTCTCCAAGTGAAGATGCTCCTGGTTCTTCTCCCTTGCACCTGGACGGTAACGTCCTCCCTTTTAGAAGAAGCTGAAGGATCAAGCATCTTTTTTCCCCCTTCCTCTTTGGAAGCATTGTGGCTTACTTCTGCCTCTCGGATGTCATTTTAGTCACGTCCCAAAAGCATCCATCTTTGGGGGTCTGTCTTTAAGAAAAAAAAAGAAAAAAGAAAAAAAAAGCTAAGTTATATATGAACTGTTTTGGCTGCACTGTCTGTCACTTTTGCTTGTCATATGTGAACATGGAAGTTAAGGTTACTCGTCTGCATACAGATTAGAAAGAGAAAAGGGGGTAATAGGTTCCACTCAGTCTCCAATTGCACATCACTGTTATGTTTAAGGTTTTGGTACTGGCAGCAAGTGGGTCTTTGTTACAACTCCTTGGGTCGGTGATCTCCTCCCATGTCTGCTACTAACCCTGCACTATGATGGGGGCCCAGAGAAGGAAGTTTCTGTAGCAAAAGACGGCGTTACTATAGTTGGAAATGTTTTCCCTGGAGCTCGACTTGAGACAGTTTCTAAGATGCTTTTACCACACTTGGGATCCCTGCCCCATTCCTTAGCTGGCGGATGGCGCCTGGGTGTTTTATGCTAACAGCGTCAGTAAAGCCAGCAAGAACTTAGGGGGAGTTTACTTGAGGGTGAGGTGCTTGTGCTCCCAATGAGTGAGTGAGGGCTGAAAATAAGCTTCATGAGCCCGAAGTGGGATCAAAGTCTCTGCCTGGTCAGAGCCCGCACGCCTCTTGAGGAGCGCGGTGAGTTTTGAATGTAGTCGTATTGGTGCGTGCTGCTTCTGTGACTGATCTGAATGACCTAAGATCTCTCGGGTAGGTAGAGCAGCATGAATCAGCCTTGAGCACAACACTTTGACCGACGGCTCTGGCCTGACGTTGAGGATGATTCTAGGAATTTGTTCCCAGTGATTCTCATCAATGTTCAGTGAATTCGAATTCAGAGAGCCTGTCCTTTTGCTCTCCGGAAATGCTTCCTTTTTTCTGTTTAGCTCTATAATCCCTGCCTGAATCTGCCTCCAGCCTACTGCAATGCCAGCTCTCTGTGCGTGGGACTATTTCTTGACTAAAATGCATTACACAATTTAGTAGTTTCTCATATCAAACTGAAACTCTAGATTCTAACCTACTCAGGGTAAATAAAATACAAACTCCCCTTCCACCAAAAAGCCTGTAATGTTGCAATAAATGCAGTCTCATTTTAAATGGTTTATTTATGCTGCATTATTTTAAAAGATGTACTTTTATAGTATTTTATCCATCTGTCTGGCTTTGGCTGTCAGTCCGTTTGTGTTAAAGGAAAGAATATTAAATAGTTTTTATTCAGTTTACAGTGTTGTCATTAGTGAGAATTAGTGATACGACCATAAGCCAATGATGCGGAGCAGCTGTGTTCCTTAGTTCTAGGGATGCAAACTCCTCTCCCTCTCACTTGTGCTTCTGGCTGGCGGAAGTGGGGCTCAGCCCCTGCTGTTGGCTGGGCCCTGTCAGCACAGCCAAGCCTTTCTCCCGGGTCTCTGCACCAGGACCCCGGAGTTTGAAAGCCCTCCTCCAAAGAGCCAGTGCCAGAACTAACCTCTTAGCTGGGGCCATGTCATCACCAGAGGATGCAAAGTGAGATGGGTGACCTTACTTTTTGAAGTGCAGCGAGAAGGGGGCTGAAGGGAGCTGGCTTTTACCCCTTGGAGGGCCTGCCCTATTTCAGGGTGGGAAGAGGAGAGCATCCTGTCGGGGCAAGGGTGCTGTGTGCGCTAGGGCTCCTGGCGGGAAGGGCTCCCAAGAAGGCAGCCGAACTGGAAAGTCCCTGGCAGCTTTTCCTCCTGGCAGGCACTAGCTAGCAGGGCAGTGCGTGGGGCATGGCGGTGCTTACAGTTTGACATGTCCAACATGAGTTAGCAGATGTACAGGGCGTTTCTGTTTCGGCCCTGTGTTTTCCAGGCTCTGCTGGGGAGAGCGGGGGCTGCTGCTCCGCTTATCATCCGCTGTGCAGCTGGTGAAAGCTGGGTGGGGAGCAGGAATCCACCCTGGGAGTGCCTGCCTGCAGCAAGGGACTGCACCCCTGCCTGCCTCAGCTCAGTTGTGAGAGTTGTGCCATGTGCTTGGCTTTGGCTCTGCATCTAGGAGCCTGGACAGTGGGGGGGCTTGGCAGCCCTTTCGCAGCCTTTCTTCTTGCTCCTCTAGCCAAGGACTTCCATATTCAGCAGGGTTAGCTGAGCCTTGTCTTCAGCTGCTCCAGTTCACAGTGGAATCAATCAGAGACAAGTTTCTTGAAGAGGGCTTTGCTGTGGTCCAGGCAGAGTGGAGCCAGGCTGACAGACAAACACGAGCTGTCTGCTCCAAAGAGGGTAATACAGAGGTCTCGTCCACTTCTGCTTTTGAACAGCAGTCAGCAGTGTAGAGGCTGCTTAATTGGACTGACTCGTATGCACTTGTAATAAAGCTCTAGCGGCATCCTTGGAAATCCCCCCGTGCTAGAGACCGAGAAGAAAATCCCCAGAGGCTTTTGAAATGGGAGACTCCTTTAGAAAGGCAGTGGGCAACAGCAGTGAGAAGGAACACCCTCCCTCTCGCGCGCTCTCTGCTTCAGACAAGCAGTACCTAACATCTCTGCTGTTAGTTCATAGCTTCAGCCTTGGCAAGTGCGGTGTCTCATCCCTGGGTCCTCGGTGTGTCGCAGGCTCCGTCCCTGCCCAGACAGGTGGGGCTAGCGGGTCTACGTGCATCTGACACCCGGGTGTAGTTTCGGCTTGGGTGGAGCTAAGGAGGGGAGAGCGTCTGGTGTAGCCTGTCCCCGCGCGGCTCTGATGCAACTGCTTTGCTAATGCATTTGCTTTTCTAACCTTTGGCCCGCTTGCCAAGATGTACAGTCATGCCTTGTCTGTCTGAGCCTGCTGCTGCAGTGCCTGCCAGTCCCCGTGCTGCTCCAGGTGCTGCATTGCCAGTCCCTGCACCCTGCTGGGATGTCCCTGGCGGGCTCGCTGGGGAAGAGGAGAACCTGCGAGGGCCTGGCCAGGGGCTGGTCCTTGCAGTCCCAACTGAGGCTGGAGGCTCCCCTCTGTTGATGGCAGGCCCCACGTTGGTCTCCTGGTGGAGGCAGGGAGGCTGTTCTCCTGTGATAGTGCTTTGGCCTCTGCTGGCAGTGCCGTGCCCATGTCCTGCATCCCAGCCACGAATCCCTGTGTGTCTCTGTGAAGCAAAACTGCACTGCTCTGCGTCGATGTGTGTGAAAGCGCTTCCTGTTTGATGGCTTGGGGGGGAGGGGGGGGTTGCTTTTGGGTTACCTGTAGCTACTAGTGGGGTAAAAAGACAATAGGACAGAGAACAGGTCTAACTACTAACACCTGTAGCCCTGGAGGCCAAGGAGGGGTGCCAGCAACCTCACCTTGCGCAGCTGGGGGCTGGAGAGCCTGCTCTTCACGCATGTAGGTGGTAGAGGCAGCTGGGGACAAGAAGTCAGCCCGTGTTAGACGCTGGTACTGCATCGCGTGGAACAAAATGGGGAGGGGGCTGTGACTTCCCGTCGCGCTGGCTGCGTCCAGAGAGACTAGTTTGAGGAACCTCATGCTGGTATCTGCAATGCACTTTAGGTGATTTTATCTTTAACCCGATTGCTGCAATTTCTTTTGTATATACTTTCCCAAAGTTTATTTTTGCTCTGAGTAAATGTTAACAGGGGTGTACAAAACTGAGCACTTATCTTGGTGCAATACTTGTAGCTAAAGATCTTTGTCCCGTGTGGTCGGTCTGTCTGTCTGTGTCTGTCTGAAGAACTGAATCTGTGCGGTCATTAGCTCAGTGACCTGTTGCCCTACTCTGTACAGAAGCGAAATTATGCATCCTTAGCAAACGTCTGATCTATGCAAAACCTCCACGGAGAGCACTGCGCTTTGGCAGGCCCGTTCTCTCGTGCTTTCTGATGAGCTGCGTGTCACTTCGGCTGGAGGCGGTAGGCGTTTGCAGCTGGGTTCACCTGTCGTCCCGTCCCGTAGTTTCCAAGCGAGCCCCCGGCAGAAGTGACAAGCAGCCGTTCTTAGACAGGCATGTTGCACCTTCCAGATTCTCCTCCCGACCGCGTTCGATGTCATGTTCTCTGCCTTATTTCACGGAGAGGGGCTCTCCCGCGGAGTCCAAGCTGTGTGTTTGGAAACTGCAGCAACATTGTTAAACTGTTTACAATTCTCTTCCTGCATCAATTAGAAAGAAGGCTTGGAAAATGAACTGATGCCTGGTGTGCGGATCTGGGACTGCTGGGGGATATCAGCTCTTCGAGCTGTGATTGGCCTTCGGAGTTCCTTGGAGATTTAAAAACCATTCTCTACTTGACAGTGATGTTCAGAAGGCAACTGCAACGGGAGGCAGCGTGGTCCGGTGCGGAGGGCAGTACACTGCGTAATAGTCCCAGCTCTGCCACTGAATACCTGTTGGGCCTTGGGCAAGTCACTTAATCTCGCTATCTCTGCCTCTGTTTCCTCATCTGTAAAGGGAGGAGGATGTTTATTCATCTTTGTAAAGTGCTTTGAGATCTCCAGATGAAAAGTGCTAAGTATTATTACCAAGAGCTAGCTGGGCGGAACAGTGGCTATTTTGAGTAGATTTGGCTGTAAGGCAAAGAAAAAAAAAAAAGAAAAAAAGAAAAAAAACGAAGGAAAAAAACAAAAAAAAGCATCTTTAACACTGCTTCAGATACCTGACAGCCTAGTTTTTAATTGGTCTATTTTTTTTCCTCCTTAACATATTTTGGAAACGACGTCCAGTTTTTATAAACGTGACCTGTAGTCGATGCTCACGGACAGGGCTGAACTTTTAACTTTTTGCATCGTGTCTTGGTCTGTCCCACCCGTTCTAGAAGTTGGATTCTGTGTCTGCACTGAGAAATGCAAATGAAACTGGATATTTATGTAGTCGTGTACATAGTCTGCGTGTGTGCGCGCGCGTGCGTGTGTGTGTGTTCTTGGAACGAGTGTAAAAATCCCACACCATGCTTTCGGTGGTGTGCAACCTGGCCAAAATTTGGTTCGTTATGCAGTGTACACTTTCTCGACGAAATGCAGTTTCTACTTTTTCTTACCAGAAATGTTTTCATACGATCTTTTTCAGCAAAACCAAGGGGATGTTTTTTGCAGTCTCGTAGTTCCGGTAGCCAGTATTCAGTGTAAAAGGTCGGGTTTGTTTGTTTTTTCCCCCCCTCGCTGTGTATTGTCACGTCCTTTCACCGGCTTACAGACTGGAGCTATTTGTTTGACCCTCATTTTCGACAGAGAATAAGAGCTGCAGTTGTGTTGCATCTTACACAGGCTGGCACTCGCGTGGGAGGCGAGCGGCCGTGCTGTCCGCAACCCTGGTTCGCTACTGAGCGCTCTCTTCAGCATGGATCTCTGCAGAATCGTCGCTCCGGGAAATCGAGGTTGTGCGTGCGAGGGTTATTTCCTGCTTTTGTTTTGTTTGACACATGCTAGGAGCTGGGCAGTGGTCTTGGAGATGATTTTAAAGCCAAACACATCAGCTTTTCCAGAGCGCGTGTCTGGTGTTAAAGGCATTTATTTAACTATGAAACGTGGGAACACATGTACGTGCATTGAGCGATGTGAAGATGTCAGTTACAGGTACAGTACTTCCAAAGGAAGAGCATCTCCAAAACCCCAAAAAGAGTAAATATGAATTTGTATTTTTGAAGAATGTAAAATGTGAATAACAGTGTTTGCTTAATTGCTCATTTTGTATAAAGTTAATATTGTACTTTGAGATATCTGCTAAGAAGTGGAAATTAACTTTTTTGGAATTGAAAGCAATATTAATACTAATGGAATCCTAATTAAATGCTTATTTAAACCTGGTGGTGTCGGGATCCTTCCTTGGGGCGTGGGTGAGAGCCCCCTGCACCCCCTCTGGCACTGGGGTTTCCCAGGGGTGGGTGCCCCACACCTCTGCCCATGCACATAGCTGAGGCTTTGGACCTGCCACCGTCCTGCTGTCAGTACATCGAATGTGCTGGGGTACACAGAGGAATAAGCCCAGCCTTTGGAGCTCCTTAGGCTGTGCTCACTGTCCCCAAACCCACTGATTATAACGGGATGTTCCTCTGGCTCCCAGCAAGAGGGATGCGCTCTGCCACTCCAAGGTGTAGGAGGAACGAGGAAGGAAAAGAGGAGCAGGGGCCTTTTGCATTGCCCCAGAAAAGGGGCTCCTGTGTGCTTTGCTACGCACGGCTCAGTGACCAAGAGACTCAGAGCCTGGTGGCTATAGAAAGCAGAAGAGGCAGGTGATCCTGAGGCAGATGCCCCTGGGACCTGGGAGGATGAGCTGGGCCGTAGACCAGCCTGCACACTGCCTGGTTTGTCTGGGAAGGCTTTATGGGTTTTGCTCAGAAAACAAGACTCACTGTGAAACCCCAGATGTGCAGGTGCTTCCCCAGGGCACGAGCTAGGAGTGGGCGGGAGGGAAAGGCTTCTTCGACCAGTCTCTGCCTTGGCGTTTCGGAGTCTGAGCACCCCAGAATAGCTCAGGAAGAAGGGGAAGTGCCTGCTGACCCTGCTGCATGGAGGCCGAGTGCAACCCCCCACCAACATATGGCATGCGGCAGAACAGGGTCTGAACCCAGGCAACCAGCGTCTTCACGCAGCACCCGGAGCACTGGTCTGTCATCCCCCTGGATTTCCTCTCTGCCTCCCCCATCACACCCACCCCCCGTCAAACCAGAAAGACCCTGGTCCCTGCAGTCCAGGGGCTGGATCCAATGAGAGACTTGGGCAGTGCGACACCCCCCCCCCCCCCAGGCTCCGTGCAGGCCTCAATCAGGCACCTTGACTGGGGATCCAAAGCCCCCACGCCAAGGGGAGCTGCTGGGGATCATAAAGCACTGGCCTGTTTAGTATCCTGCCCCTTTCAGAGCAGGGCCCTCAACACTGCCTAGCCAAGAAAACACAGAAACAGCTTTTCAAAGGCAGGGAGGGAGAACTGCAGCTCTTTGTCTCTCTCTCCAGGAAAGAAGCCTTAGTGCAGCTGGGAAGCAGGGAGTGAATGCCAGGCAGGACAGAGCTCTGCTTCACTGGCCCTAGCCCTCCAGCTTCTCCCTGGGATGGGTGCAGCTCCTGGGAGGGAGCAGCAGTGGCTTGAGCTCCTCTTCGGGGCCTGTGCTGCTGCAAGGGAGGACTCCCTGCACAGCACCCCTGGTCTTTGGGGCTGGCTCTGTCCTGCGATGGAAGAGGAAAGGTGGGGAAGGAGATGGGGACAAGGATGTGCCGAATCAGTATGGGCAGGACACAGGGTTAGGGGCAGTCCTTGCAGTGCACAGGTTCAGCCCTGCTGCATTTCTAGTGTGAAATTAAGGGCAGGAAAGGAAATTCCCTTTCCTTTTTCATGTACAGCCTTGGGTCAGCAAGTCTCTGCTGCCCCCAGGTTACAGGGGCTGGTTGGTTAGCTCACTGCTAGCTGGAGCAGGGCTGCAGCTTTTCCCAGAGTGGCAAAGGGGCACATAAATCATTTTATTTCTGTGCCATGCCGTGAGCATCAGGTGACAATACAAAGCCAGCTTAGCAGAGCTCAAGAGAGAAAGGGCTAAGCATTTCCTGGAGAGCAAACGTGCGTATGTGAAGGGTTCTTCCAGCAACAGGCTGGTGGCCAGGCCAGCCCAGCTGGCATTTCAGGGGTGATTCTTCTCTTCCTGCAGAGCCAAGGAGCTGCTCTCCATCCCAGCAGGTGCCTAAAAATTGAAGCACAGGCCTGGGAATTAGTTCCCTCAATGCTAGCTAGAGTAGCATAGCGTGTCCTCACCGGGGGCCCTGCCCTGGGGTCAGGGCGCTGCACCCTGGGGCTCAGCAGGTTTCCTGCCTGCAGCTCAGTGGCTGGTTGCACCCCTGCTCCCAGCAGACAGGGAGGATGGAGATGGCAATACTCAACCCTGAGAGAGGCCCGCAGTCCCGCGAGCTCCGTCATCAGCAGGTCGAGGCTGGCGGTCTTTTCCTGGAGCCGTTGCTGCTGGGCTTCCAGCACCGTTAGCAGGGCCCTGATGCGTTCGGACTGGGGGGAGAAACAGGGAAGCCTCTGAGACCTGGGGGAGAAGTCAGCAAGGAGCTGGGGGTGCCTTGGGGGCCGGCAAGCGGCACCAGTTACTGCTTTTCTGTGGGGCAGACCTCCCTAGCAGCCTTCCCAAGGGAGCCTGCAGTCTTGGCCAGTAGCAGTGCTAAACCCTCTGGGGAGGGTAAAGCAGCTTGGGTGCCTCGGGGCTTGCAAACGAGGCAGAGCCGACTCCCACCCACACACCAAGCCCTTAGCTGCAGCCTGGAGATGCTCTACCCTGGGCCCCTCAGACACCAGGGAGCTGCCCTGAAGATGAGCAGCAGCGCTTGCAATTACTGTCCTATATCCAAGCCCAGGCAGCCTCCCCCCACCTGCTCCTCCACCAGATTCACACAAACCAGGGACTCGAGGGTTTTGGGCAGCTCAGCATCATCCTGCCCGGTGGCTTTTCTTGCCTCCATTGCTCAGCGAGATGGGAGAGCCGTTTGCTGGGTGCTGGGGGCAGAGGCGTTGCTTTGGGAGCTGGTGTTGTTTGCACGAGTCCTCAGAAGCAGCACTGGAAAGAAAGGCAGACGGTCCGTGGTCACTAGGGGCTCCTGCCCCCCCATATCTGCTGGGGGGTCAGAAGCTGGGGCAGCATCACGAGGGGGAGATGGAGATGGGGTGGAAGAGCAGGGAACAAGGTGGCTCCAAACCAGCATCCACCCTCTAAGCTCGGGGGGGCTTGCACTGACCATTGCCTCAGCAGCAAGTCTGCACCGCAGGAGCCGGGCTGATCCCAGCACAGGCCCCTCCTCAGCCAACACCCACCGCCCTCCTGACCCTGACCCCGACCCCGTTTCTTATTTGTAGCTTCACTAAGTGGATTGCCAGCACCTGGGCCTCCTCCGCCGGCTGCTTCTGCAATCGGGTGCAGGGCATGGGCCAGGTGGACCAGGCTCCTCGGCTTTTATGACGCCAGCTCAAATAGTTGGTGTAATAAATAGGATTTTTCCAACTATTTGAATGTTTCAATAAAGTCATTTTTCCAGCTCTTTGAGTGGGTTTAATAAAAGATGCCGCGTTGACTCAGAGCTCTTGCAGCTTGCTCCTCCAGCTGGAGGCAACCCTGGGCAAGGCCCGGGGTCGCTACAGCTTGGCCCGCGGGCGAGGCCTTGCCATTACCAACGTGCAAGCCCTGGGGAGCCGGGCTGCCACCGCCTGGGTGCTGGGACACGGGCTCCAGCGCCGCACGCCAGCTCAGGGCCCCGTCCGGAGCCAGGGAGCCCGTCGGGGCTGGGTCGTGGGTGCAGGGCGAGCCCGGGGGGCTCAGGAGCAGCCGGCCTGTCGCGGTGCGGTGGCCCCGGGCCGTGGGGCGGGGGGCGCCCGGGGCCTGCCCGGGT
>NW_005842540.1:1064285-1065891 GCF_000455745.1 Alligator sinensis
TCTGCCTGGCCGGCGTGGAGCACGTCTACAGGTGCGCGGCCCGGCCCCTTCCCTCCCCTCCCCTCCCCCCGGGTGTCGCGGGGAGCTCCCGGGTTGCTGTTCTCCACGACGGGGCGAGCCGAAGCCCGGCGGTGGGGGGGCTCAGTGTAACAAGGGGGCCTGGAACCTGGAGAGCATCTGCTGGGTCGGCGAGCCACCACCGCCGCCGCCGGGGCCTCTTCCCGTCAGCTCCGCGTTGGGTTGTGAGCAGCACCGTGCGAAAGCAGATGTGACCCTGCCTCCCCCCGGGCCGGGCAGGCGCGTAGAGAGCCGTGACCGGAACGATGAAATCGGCTGCGTTTCCATCGCTTTGGGCGGCCGCCGACCGGCGCTGCGGGGAAAGGGCTGCCTTCTGTCGCTGGCTGGAAGCGAGGCGCGTTTCTAGGCGTGGAGGGTTTCCACGCAGCCCGGTGCTGTTGCAAGGGAGCGGGCGGTGTGGAAACGAGGGGGGATGCAGCAGCATCGGTGCAGATAAACCGTCGTTGTTTGGGGGGAGGGGGAGGGAGAGGGAGATCTGCGCCTCTCCATTTTGCAGCCCTAGAAATGCACCTGGAGGCAGCTTGAGTCCGGACGTTAACGAGCAGCCCTCGGTCTGACCCCCCTTTGCGTTGCAGGTACTGCCACGTCAACGTGCCAGAGCAGCTTCTGCGGGACTTGCTCCCCGGACCCGTGACGCTGGTCCTGCAGCGCTCGGATGGACTCAACAAGGACTTGAACCCGTTCACGTCGGTAAGTCTTTGGGGATGAGCGGCATCTCTGGTCTGACAGGCGGAGGGTTTTCCCCACTCCTGCTCCCGTGTGCCGTGCATCTGCTGTGCACTCGGTGCTGCTTGGCTTTTCCTCGAGCCTGGTTCTGCCTGGTCAGTGACGGGCACGCGACCGCTTGCAGGGGGACCGGCGGTTTCCGATATGCTCAGCTCTGTGCCGCAGGGTCTCGGCTTCATATCCTTGCCCCGTCGCAGCAGGTGCTGGGGCATTGCCCCGTCAGCCTGGGGCTGTAAGCCAAGAGGCCCTAACCCAATGTAACAGGAGAACGAGCTGATCTGGAGCTCTGGTCACGGCTGTAAACACGTTTACCCTTCTCTCTCTCTCTCTCAGCTGGTCGGAGTTCGCATTCCAAACCACGAGTTCATCAGGGAGCTGGCGCAGGCTTGCCCAGGACCCCTGGCTTTAACGAGCGCTAACGTCAGCTCTCGGGCAAGCACGCTCACCGTCTCGGTAAGGCTTTTCTTGATGCCGCAGAAAGGTTTTATGCTTGGCTCCCAGACTGGAACTGGGGAAAATTGCTTGCACAAGCTTGATGACTTGTGCAGTGAACCAAGGATCTTCTAGTGATGGTCCCTCTTCCTGAGCCCTGGTACTTCTCTTACTGCGCCTTGTAGAAAGGAGACTTGGAACTGGCTGCATATAAACGTGGACGTAGACAACTGGTAGGGAGTGCACAGGGGTGCATGTGCCCCCCCCGACGGGGACGGTGCCCCTGCTGATGGCCATCACTGATGCTGTCGGTAGGGTCGGTGCCCCCCCCTGACAGGGCTGCTGCCACTGGCAGGTTCTGCGGGGGGCT
>NW_005842540.1:1065956-1083699 GCF_000455745.1 Alligator sinensis
CCCCCCCCCCGGACGGGCCGCCTGCCACTGGCAGTTTCTGCGGGTGCCTCCCCAGACTCAGGAGGCACGAGTCGCTCGTGAATGTGGACAACATTTTAAGGTTTAATGGACACTCAAAGCCACTTCTGCCGCAGCACTGCTTCTGGCAAAAGGTCCCAACCCTGGCCAGCCATAAAGGTTTCCTTCATTTCACAACACGCGTGCACACGGGTTCTCAAGTGTCTGGTTATGGAGTTCTGCTCGGAAGCAAAGCAATGACATTTCCTCGGCTAATGCTAGAAACTCACCTGGCTCATGGAGTTCCCTTAAAAACTAAGTCAAGAGGCCGTCATGAGTTTTGGATGTTGAACGTGGTTTTTGTTCCTTCTCTCAGGAATTCCAAGACCTTTGGCCTCAGCTATCCTTGGTCATTGACGGCGGTCCGATTGGAGACACTCAGAGTCCAGAATGTCGTCTGGGATCAACGGTGGTCGATTTGTCTGTGTCTGGGAAATACACTATTATTCGGCCAGGCTGGTAAGCCCCTTTGCTGAGTGTGGCTGCAGTTTGTGCTTTAGGTGAAATACAAACGTGCTTAAGGGTGGGCTTGTTTTCCTGAGTTCTTTACAGTGCATTAGCGCAGATTGTGTCCATAGAAAAAGGCTTCTTTAACTGTCTGTATCTGCAGCCCCTAAATGTGGAGAACCCACTTAGGTGCTGGGCTCGGAAGGGGAGGACTTGCTAACTTTTGTTTTTGCAAGTTCTGAAAAGTACAGTACCGTCCCTCTCTCCTGCTGCAAGCTGAAGGCGACTGCTCAGCTTGTCCTTGCATTCTCCCACCCTTGGAGTGCTCACCTGCATCCCAAGGGAAACGCTTTTCCCACTGAGAAGCGTAGCTCCTTTCTGGTCTTCACTCCCCCTGCCTTTCTTTCTGCAGTGCTCTGGGTCCTACAGTCGAAATCCTGAAGCAGAAGTACGGCTTGACGTCAGAACCTTCTTGAGAAACTGAACTCTGCCGGAGCCCTGCAGGGTCGGGAAAGCTGGGCACCGTGTGCCTGTGTCCTCAGGCGTCCAGTGTCATGGCCTTGTTTAATAAGGCCCATCATCTTCCTGTCCGAGCTCATTACACAAGAGTGCCGGTGGCTGGGTGCCTGCATGCTGGCACTTGGTCTGCTGGACTTTGGTAAGGAACCAAACCAGGGTTTGTGTCATCTCCCTTGGACTATTGTAATATCTCCAAGCACCCTTGTGCAGATGGATGTGTTTGCCCAAATTGGAGAGACATTTCAGCTTTGAAATAAAAAGGAAAAAAACCCTGAACGCAAGACTCACAACGTGTCGATGGGCTGTGACACTGACCGGAGCCTTGTTAGCAACATCCCGTGGTTTTTCAAGGCTCTTCATTTAGTTCCTGTGAATATCAGGACTGCACAGCTGCATCTCCTCTGGCTTTGAAGCGGCCGATCCACCCCTGTTCAGATCTCTTGTAGAGAGAACCTTTTACTCCACCAGGTTGGCAGGTGTCTGTGTGAAGCAGTGGGGGTTTTTTAGACTGAAGCAGTGTCTCGGGATGCCATGTTCTGCATAAAGTCCAGCCAAACCCTGCTCTTTCCAATGGAGATGAGCAGGACAAACTTCTGCTGCACTTTATGCACCATAAGAAGATCCATTTTGGAAGGTACCTCTTTGAGCAAGAGTTAATTCCTGTGCTGGGGAGACGTTTCAGAAGTTTCCTGAGCTGCAGATATTAGACTCTATCCCTTACGGACTGTTGGCTTCCTTTCTTAGAACAACTGCAGTCTGAACTCTATCTGTAGGGCAGTGAACAAGCTCAGTGGATTAAGATGGATGTAACAGGAAGAGAATAGGCAGCTTTCATTCAGTATTTATAGTGGGATCGCTAGAGTGTCATTAGTCTGTTCTTGGGGGTATTGCTTATTAGTACCATGGATCAATCTTTCTATTTAATTTGGCTGTAAATAGTTATTTTTTAAGATGCTTTGACCTCTGAAATGAACTGTTTTGTGCATAAGAGCTTGCTTCTGGCCATTGGTGCCCTTTCATTTTTTCTGGGGGCTAAACTGGGTGCTGCTGTGCAGAGTAATGCCAAAACCCCAGCAGCAATGCCTGCAGAGCCTAGATGCTCTTTTGAGTCAAAGAAGTTCTTTACAGTCTGGCTGACAGAAGAGGATCATTGCTTACCCCTGTCAGTGGATGCGTTTGGCTGCTGTGCACAAAATACGGTGACAAGACTAGATTCTCTTGCACTCGCATGCTCTTTCCTGCCAACCAAATCAATGATTCCCAACTGCAGCAGCACCATGTCAGCACTGTTAGGTGTGCAGTCACCTACACGTGACTCGCAAGATAAATGGATTTCCAGTAGGAAGCCAGTGTCAGAAACATCCTGACCGGCTGTGGGCTTTGGAGTTCTTTGAAACAGAAAAATTGCTCTGTTTTTCTGTAGTCAGAGAACCGAGAGCTCCAAGACCTTCCATTTTCTGAGGCATGTTTGGTGTCTAAAACAGGTTGAGAGCCACGGGAGTAGATGATGCTTTCAGTCTTTAATCATGACAAAAAATATCCAGATGCTAACTCCTTCCAGAGGTTTAGAAGGCATGTAAATCGAACAGTAGTAGTCGGAGAGCCTAATGGCACCAACTCAGTCTGGAGCTGCCACTTTTTATTGATAGAAAGACGAGTACGAACAGATTTAGAGGGCCTGAGCATTCTCCTGTTACAAAAAGATCCCACAAATCAAACCTTGTTGTGGGAGAACACAATGGCAATGTTATTGCAAGTGTTTGCTCTTCTCTCTAGAGGAGAGAATAAACCCAGGTGTGAACTTTGAACACACACACGAAGCAGTCAGTTGCAAACTTTTAGTACAGACGGTTGCATTTCATTGGTTTCCCGTACACGTTACAGGTTAAATGGTCACCAGCATTCCAGCTTTAGCCGCACCTAGTGGCTTGCGTACAGCGGATTACAGGGAAGGCACCCAAAGCGGAGCCCTTGGTATAAAACATGCTTGCCCTGAAGCAAAGGTTTTTAACTGCGTGGTTTAGTTTCCTTGGAAGGGTTTACTGGAGAGGAAGAGTTATTCTGTTCTACAGTAAGCTGATAAGGGAGATGCATTATCAGAGCATTAGTGGGGGGGGAAAGGGTACATGGTTGCTGCAGGCAACTGGCTGAGGGCATAAAGTAGAATGCATGCCGGGGGTGGGAGCCCAGCAAATGCGTAAAACGCCACAAAACAAATGCACCGGAGGAAAGGCTGAGGCCTCTGCCCTGCTCTGTAACAGCCCGGTTCAGACCCCAGGAGGGCATTGAAGAGGTTACTGTGCTAACCTGCAGCGGAACAGACTGCTCCGTGGAGATCCCTCTGCTCGTTCAACCTTCCTGTGACTTCAAGTGTAGGGGCAGTTCATGGAGGACACTGTTACAGCACCTGGACAAGCTAACAGCTCTACGCAGACTCGGAGGCTCTAGCTGCTTTCTCAAGCTTCCCCTGGAGCACTGGATCCCAGAGCAGACTTAACCTGACCTTTCAGTAAGGTAAAGACCAGAAGCCACCTGTGCACAGCAGTCACATCAGCCACTGCTCCTTCTTGCTGAAATGTTCTGCCCACCGGCGGGTCGGCTCCAGGTACATGTTGGGCTGGTGCAGCTGGTAGTCCAGGTACAGGTGCGTCGCTGTCTTGGGCACAGCTTTCTCGATCTGGGTGCCTTCATGCCACTCGTTGAAGGACGTGATGGAGACTATCTCTGGCCTCACCTGAAGGCGGCCTGCAGGGCTGTCTCGTAGTATTTCCCGTTGATGCGGTTCTGTGTGTGGTGGCTTTCCGGGGCGGGTGGTAGTGTTGATGTAGCCAGGCCCAACGCTGGGGATGAACATGAGGTTGCTGGAGTCGCAGAAAGCCTTGATCGCTTTCCAGTTTCGGTGGGAGGAGCCGAAGGAAAAGCCATTGGATGTGAAGTATGTGTACATGCCTTCATAGCCGGCAGAGAGGATGTCGTGCTTGTGCCCCTCCTCCACCAGCAGCTCTATGAACAAGCCGTTGTAAGGGGTGTTGCGGCCAGAGTGGGAGCCCGTCGGGGTGAGCAGGTTGGCCCAGGACTCGGCGGGCGTCAGGTAAGAGTCGTAGACGTAGAACAGGGGCAGGCTCCTGCCAGTGCTCGTCTTGTACTTGTAGAAAGCGCCATGTGAGCCGTAGCTAGAGATGGGGAGAGAGCGCGCACAAGCCATGTCAGTACTGACACTGGGTCAGGCCAACAGTCCATCTAGCCTGGGAGCCCGTCTCTGACTCGGGCGTAACAAATGCTTTGGGGGGGAGTGTAAGATGTGTAGCGTGTTTCCTCCCTGCATTGCTAATTTGTCCCCCAGCATTGAACTCCAAGCTGGCTCTGATCTCTGCAGCTGGCCTCTGTTTCTGGGTCTTAGGTTAATAGAAGAGATGCGGAGTACTCAATCGGGAAAAGACTAAACCTCTGGGGCTTGCAGATTAGCACTTAAGGGACTGTCTGTCATTGTGGCTTTCTGCTTTGCTGTGTTTCTGGGTTTGATTCTACTGAACCCCTCTGCCCTGCAGCATAACTGACTAAGGGGCAGGTCAGAAAGGAAAGAATAGGGGAGAATTTGAGCATTTTGGTGCAAAGCTGCAGAAAACTGCTCGCCTGTGGTCTGGGCGTGGAGGTGGCAGTTGCAGCAGCAGCAGCATAACTGCGGCCAGGTTTCTCCAGCTTGGTGAAGCACCTGGTGCATAAACCCCGGAGGTCTATCCCTTGGCTCCACACATCAGCGCAGAGCTGCACTGGTGTTCGGCAAGGCGGCACTTACTTGTCCAGGATGTATTTGATGTTCTCGTGCACAGTGTGGTCATCCCGCCCCTTGTACGGCTGGATGTGGAAGGTCACCTTCGAAACAAGTCAGAGAGAGTTAGCTCACAGCTCTGCAGGAGGGTGGGCTCCAGGGACAGGCCAGCAGTGCCCAGGCCTTTTGAAGAGGTCCCCCTGCCCATCTCTCATGGAGCAGCTGGAAGCTCTTGGCAGCCCCCTCCTAGGCACCAGGCTAACAGCACAGCACATCTCGCACCCAGCCCACCCTTTGGAGCCAGGACAAAACAGGCTCTCAGCTTTCATGTTGGTGAGACCTAAGCTGTAATCGCACCCACAGGGCTCCTGCTTGTGCTCGATGGCTGCAAAACAGAATCCCTCGCTGCCTCATGCAGCAAGCAGGTAAAGAGCTGCTGAGCTGGCAGCAGAAGCACCGCAGGCATTTGAGCAATTTGTTTAATCGCTTCCAGCAACAGGCAGGAGAAGCCCTACCTTTATAGCGTATCGGTGCACGGCATCCAGGATGAACGGCACCAGGCTTTTGGACGGGTACCACGACAGCACCAGGACTCCTGTAGCAGAAGGCAACCACACGCCTGTGTTCAGACCCGGCCTGCCTTCAGCTTCCCACGCAGCGCTGGGCCTGGCAGTGACTTCTAGTCCTTCTGCCTGCGGTGAGGGACCCACTACCTCGAGGTCTCGAGGGCAGCGGTGCCTTGGGTTTGGGAGGGAGACCCTCTACAGTAGGAACATTTGAACCTGGGTCTATCCTAACGATGGACCTCTTCTTTGTCACTCAGGTAGGTGGAGATGGCTGTAACTACCCACAAGTGGGGGGCCTTTGGGGTATCGCTAGCCATAGATTAGCAGTGGATGCATTTTCTCAGTAGCAGTCTACCCAAATAATTACTTGCTAATTAAATGGCCCCAGGAGCGTGCTACAGAAGGGGCAGGGCCCAGCACGTGGAAGGATGTTATTGTTGGCAGGATCAGCTGCACTATCCTGGGGTCAGAGCTCGGCTGCAACCAGGCAGGGTTTCTTGTGGGCCCCTGGTCCTGCAGAAGCTGCCCCGCACAGCTCGGCTGGCACTACACAAAGGCCTAAAGTTTGGGGCAGAGACCAGAGTCTTGCACAGGGAAGAAAGCCTGAGTGGGTTCCCCCCGGTGTTGGGTTTTTTTTGTAAATTGGATCCTGTTCCCACAGCTCGAGCCAGCTGAGGGGCACGGACATCCCTGCTCCTTGCGGTCGTGGCTTTTAGGGCTGATTCCAACCTCCGGGCTGCACACCTGGGTGGACGAGGGACCCCCCAAAAACACTTCGACGCCTCTCACCATGATCGCTTGATCCCAGCACCCTTTCCCGCCCCTGTGCGGATGACCTGTAAGGTCCCTCCCAGCCACTTGGCCCAAGGCCATTGGCAAAAACGATGCGATTGTGTCTTTGCCACGCGTGAGGAGTCAGGCGGGCACCCCAGGGAGTGGTGGCGCGGCCCTGCCAGCGCTGTCCGCGGTGCTGAAACACGCCTGGCCCGGCTGCCCGGGGGGGAGCGGGGGTGAAGCCTGGCTCCAGCCACGTGCTGAGGTCGGCCCCGGCCCCCGGGCTGTAGACGGGGCACGCTCCGCCCGGCTGCGCCCCTACTGCCTGCGCTGCCACTGTGCCCACTGTGCCCGCCTGAGCCGCACCTGGCTGCCAACCACGAGGGTGGGCGGGCGGGCGCGCGCCCACAATGCAGCACGTAGGGGACGGTGGGCTCCCCTTCACCCCCCCTTTCCCCAGGTGGTATGGTCTGTGTTAACCCCTTCCCCATGGGTGCAGGCTCTCTGCAAACTCTGGCAGGTGGGGGGGGGGGCCTTCCCCAGTCTACAGGGGTCCCCCCACCCCAGGAGCTGGTGGCCCCTCTGCAGGGGGAGGTTGCCAAGCTGGAGGGGCAAGAGGCTGAGTGAAGGCAGCCCTGCTGACGGGCTTCTCCTCCCACCCTCAAGTGCCCCCCCGTATGGAGATGCTCCCCGGGGCCAGTGCTCCCCTGCAGTCGGAGCAGGTTGTCGGGGGCCTTGCGCTCAGCCCATGTCTCTGGGGAGGGTCTTGCCCTGCCAGGCATGGGCACCCTTTCCCTAGGGAGCTATGGCAGGCACGGGCCCATGTGGTACCCATGCACACTGTGGAGCCAGCCAGGGGCTCAGGCTTTCCTCCCCACAGCCTGGGTTGTGATCGCAAAGCCAGCACGGTGCCTGGCCTTGTGTTGCTGGATTCAGGGGTCACTAGGGTCAAGCGCTCAGATCAGCAGCAGGGTTCACTCTGGCCCTGCCGTGCTGCTGGTCGTTGCCTCCAGCTGCCTGCAGCCTGGTTGGAAGGAGGCAGCCCCCCGAGCCACTTCTGCAGCAGAACAACTTGCATCCCGTTGCAGCGACTGCATCCCATTGCACTGCCCTGGCAGCTTCAGCAGAGAGGCTGAGGCCCGGCTGGGAGCTTTTCAAGGCAGGGTTCCTCCCTCCATCTCCGGGGAAGGGCCCTCCAGCTTGGAGAGGTGAGCTCTGGTGGGACCATGTGAGTGCTGGAGACGCGAAGAGTGCTCACGCTATGTTTCCACGTGCCGTTCCTGCTCTCTGGATGCGCAGCGCTCCAGTCTCCAGGGCTGCCAGCCCGTCTCTCGCCACTTGCAGTAAATCATTTAAATAAAGCATTATAGAACAAGCCATCCTGCCTTTGAAACCAGGGCTATTGACTGGGCGATAAGAAGAAAAAACTCTCACAGCATGGGGAGCATAATTAATTCGTATTAAAGTGGCTTTCATGCGACAGATGTTCTTCCAGCAGCCGCAGCCGAGGATAATGGGAGTTTTCTGAAGTCATCCAGAGTCAGGAGGAGTGTGTTTGTTCCTTTGGGGACTCGGCGGATCCGGGGAATGACAGGACCAGGCTGGGAACAAGACAGCAGCAGCCACGGGCTCACGTGTTAATTTGCTGCCTGCCAACCTGTCCTGCTGCTCTTTGGAGGAGGATCTGGGGCCAAATTCTGGCCAGGAAGGCATGGATCTGAATGAGCTGCACCCATCGGAGGTGGTGTGAGTACAGGGTGAGCCAGGCCTCCCCCATGCACGTGAGCTGCGTGCATCACAACTGCTCTCCAGTCTGCCTCTGGCTTGGACAAGGGGCCCTCGAGCATCCCTCTGAATGAGGAAGATTGTGTGTGCCATTGTCCCTTCTCTGAGGAGAGGGGGAAAGCAAGTCATTCACCCCAGAACGGAGCCAACCGAGCATCTTGACGCCTGCATCAAATGCAGACTTCAAGGGCAATCCGTTCCCACTGAGCCAGGTCTTCAGATGCCTTTTCCCCTGCAGTCAGAGCTGCACTGCTGCTCGCAGACGTGGCGGGGACAGTGACCGAGCACAGAGCATCTGAATGAGGCACCGGGGCCTTTCCTGGGACATAAAGACGCTCAGTTTAGTGCCAAAACTGCAATAGTGGCAGCATGTTCCCAGATCGATCGGATGGATTTCAGCAAGGACAAGCGGGGCAGGACACTGCAAGTGCAGATACAGCCTGGGGGAGGGCTGCTGGGCTGCCAGCCCGCAGAGAAGAAGCTGGGAGTTGCAGGGGACGGAAGCTGAATATGAGCCAACAGGCTGCCCTCGTTGCAAAAAAGGCCCGTAGCCCGCAGGGCTGTATTAACAGGACGGAGATCACTTGCAAATCAAGGTTCTCCGGCTCTGGTTGGCACTCCTGAGGCTTCCCCCGTGTCCAGTTTTGGGCCCTGCACTTTAGGAAAGATGTGGACAGATTGGGAAGGCCATCAGACAGTGACAACAGCAATTCGAGACCTGGGAAACCTGATTTACAAGGAAGGGTTGAAAGAACTGGGATTAGTTAACCTGGAGAAAAGAAGCCTGTGGGGAGATTTGATAACAGGCCTCAGAGACCCGAAGGGTGGTTATACGGAGCATGGAGACAGGATCTTGTCTGTGGCTACTGTCTTGAGAAAGCACTGGTGGGACCCCAGCCAGAGGGGTTTTCAGGAGCAAGCTGGACGGACACGGGCCTGGGGTGGTTCAGACAAGGATGAGATGTGACTTCCTGAGGACCCTGCAAGCCTAGCCATGGTCTTGTCCTGGCCTGGTTACGTTGCACCTTTGGAGGAGAAGGCAGGGAATGCAGCAGGGCCTGGGGAGGGATGCTTCACGTCGGGGAGAGGCTGGCAGCCTGCGGAGCTCTCCGAGCATCTCGGGAGCACGGAGAAGCCAGGGCTTGGTTTTATGCAGGGCAGCACGGTCCCTTGCCTAGAGCATCCAGCTGGGCCACCCTGCACCTAGATAAAAGGCTGAGCTCGGGGCTGGTGGGCGCAGTAGTGCTGGGCGCTGTGTGCTGGGCCTTTGCCTTATTGCAGCCGGACCACGCAGCAAAGAGGACGGCATTCCCTGATGCGGAGACCTGCTCCGTGCAGGGGCTTTGTCAGCTGCGGCAGAGCCGTCTCCTTTTGGCCACTGGCCAGCCCACGGCCCCATGCTGTTAAGGGCAAATCACCTGCAGAACATCTTTTAATAGTGGAAGAAATAACTCGATTAGCAGTTATTGGTGCAGAACAGTGGGGGCCTCTGCAAAGTTAAATGAGTGCAGGGATGGGCTGTTTCCCTGCCGCCGCCTGTCAGGTTTGTCATCTAATTACAGGGCGATGCGGTACCACAGCTCAGGGAATGGGAGAAAAGGCTCAGGGTAATTGTATTGGTCATATTTTGTAGCCACTAATTACTTGCTTGGCAATTAATGACTTTCTGCGGTCAGCTGGGGAGCTATCAGGGCCGTGGCCGGGCTGCAGCAGCCTTGTGCTTCTGACCAGGAAACTTTTATTCATTACTTTCTGAAAGGCAGCGTGGAGCCCAGGATGGGTCCTCTTTCCTCCAAAAGTGCCTGCCACAGCCCGGGCACCCCAGGCCACATCCACAGCCAAGCCACGTTCTTTCTCTGTGCCTCGGTGTCCCTGCCTGTGATGCTGCTACTGACCCTCCGGTGATGCCTGCCGAGAGCTTCAGACGAGAAGGGACTGGCTTTGGGATTCACAGGGGTCAAGCACCAAGAGGTGGGAGGACCCGGAGCTAGGCAGAGGCAGGGGGCAACGGGGGGGGATCAGCCACCTCCTGCTCAAAGCCGCTGTTACCGAGCCAGGCCGAGGGGCTGATGGCACAGCAAGCGGCAGAGCTTGCCTGCATGCATAGCCAGGGCCAGGTGCTACCTCTGCCTACTCGCTGGGGCTCGTTGAAGGCTACTGGCCCTGCAGGGCTCCATAAGGCTTGGCAGGACTGGATTGCGATGGAGACTTGGAGTGAGGCGGGGAAGCTGACACGTCTAGATTTGAGAAACCAACTAGCAGCGGCCTGCAGCGGGTCACCATTCAGCGAGCTTGGCTGGGCCAGGCTCTGGGGAGAGGCAGCCAGAGCCGAGCCTAGACACGCAAGGACAGGCCGTGGGGTGGCCGGAGTGGGGAAGTAGCTGGGCCCGAGTGTCAGTGCGGGGGGGCTGTTTGACATGGCACCAAACCCGCTGAGCCTGGCGTCCCTCTGTGCAGCCGGAGCCCACGGCGCAGTGGGGCTGTGCCTCCTTGGCATTGCAGGAGGATCCCAGCTGAGACGGGGCCAGGCTGTGACGGGAGCTGGTGCTGTGCAGTCACTGGGGCCAGAGCCCCGTTATCATGGGCAGAGGGGTGGCTCTGTGCAGTCCCGGAGGTGCCCGGTCAGTCTGCCTGTGCTGTCCACCGTGACCCTTTCCTGCCTGCCCCGAGGCCGTGTCCTAGCGGGAGAAAAGCAGTTTGAGCTGTGATTTGCTGTTTAGCCTGGCACTGGGGGTGGCTTCTCCCTAATGAGAAGCCTGTAACTGCTGCTTTAAGTGCTGGCTAATTGGGGAGCAGCGGGGAGCCACTGCTGCTCGGCGCTTCCAATTTGAGGCCAGGATAGGAGGACACCGTGCTGTGCCCGGGTAATGAACCCATGCTGCCCGGAGGGGCAAGCAGCTGAGGGCCTTGTGTGCACTGGCTCCGTGGAGGCAGCAGCTCCTCTCTGCCTCCAGCAGCACGTGTCCCTGGAACCACAGCCAAGTGCAAAGCACGTCGTGCCCGCGTGCTGCGCGTGCAGGGCCTTGCACCCGCAGCCCTTGGCTGAACTGGGCAGGTGCCTGCTGCCTGGCCCCTCTCTGCCGCCGTTCCCCGTGTCGAACGGCAAGGAGCCCCCACTTCCCAGCTGCCTGAGTGGCCGGGCGCCTCTCCAGTGGCTGTGTAGGGCCCAGCCGTCCCGGCCCTGTCTCGGCAGGGATCCTACTGCAATGCCAGCAGTCCTGGCGTGTAAACGTGTGTAAACTGCGCCGTGGGCTCTGTCTGGACAAGGCTGCCCGCTGCTAGCCTTGCAGTGGTTGGGAGGGCCAGGGCCGGGCTGTGCATGCAGGCAGCTCCGGCTTTCCCATCGTAGCTTCCCACACTGGCTGTGAGGCTGGGGAGGAAGGCTGCCAGCCTCCGCAGTCAGCAGGAGGATGGGCTGAGAACTGGGCCTGCTGTGACATGGGTGAGCACCTTTCACTCGTGCACCCTCCTCCTCCAGGCCAAGGGGGCTCGGCTATCGGCCCCCGAGCTGGGGGTCTCCAGTCCTGGGGCAAGGATGTAGCCGGGGCAGGCATGCGGGAGGGTGCTGCCTGCCCAGGTCTGGGGGAAGGTCGCAGGTCGGGCAGATGTCCCCGCACAAGCTCAGCACGCTCATAAATCAAAGCTGGCAATATGAACTTCAGCAGAGGCCGCCCAGTCTTCATTTATCATTATTAAAGATATGTCAACACTTCAGCAGCTGATTTATAGCGGGTAATTTAGATCATGAATTGTTTCTGATACAATAAACTCTTCCTATCCGAAGCCCATCGCAGGCTCTCTCTTGATTAGGAATTAATGACTCATAAAGAAGAGGCCCCCCGAGCAGGCTGAGTTTGGATGCAGGGAAGAGGGCAACTATTAATATTTCCCCTCCCTGCCCTGCGTGTGCACCCCGCATCTCGAAGCCGCTGGCCCAGGGCCCCGGCAGGCCTCACTCGGTTCAGGTGGGGGCGGCAGCGCAGTGCTGGCACTCGCGTTTCACAGCAAACACGCTTAGCTGCGATTCTTTCTGCCACCGGCGAAGCTTTGCAGTCCTTTATCTCCGAGAAAGGCCATCGGCTCTGCCAGCGCCACCGAAACAGCTCTGCACTGGTCAGGACTTGAGTTTATCCTGTTCCTCCGGTCATTTACTGCTGGCAAGGTGTTGGTCTAAGAGTGTGGGCCGGCTGCTGCTGGCTTCCTCGCGCATGTGTGCAGCAGCGTCGTGCAGCCGACTGCAGCGGGACAGCTCGTCCTGTCTCAGCAAACTAGCCACGGGCGCTGGGTTGATAGGGCGCCTCAGTGCTCCTTCGTAAAGAAACTAGCAAGGCCCGAACTGACGTCTTCTGGGGTCTAAGCGAGGTCAAATCTGGTCTAACTCAGAAGCCAAGCACGTGTGGGCTCCCGGGGCACCGGACCGGGACCCAGGCAGCGCAGAATCAATCAGGTGGCATGAAATGACCGCAGATCCCTGCCTCCGGGGCACCGGACCGGGACCCAGGCAGTGCAGAATCAATCAGGTCGCGGCAGCAGGTGGCATGAAATGACCGCAGATCCCTGCCGCAGCCGCATGCACGGTGCCCAGGGGCAGCAGGGAGGGGGACCACGCTGGGCTGGGGTGGGGGGCGGCAGGTGGAGCCCCTGCCCCTCACACTGCTCCTTTTCCTTCCACCCGGCGCATGCTCCGAGGCTGCTGTGAAGAGCAGGCAGCGCCGAGCTGCCTCGACAGGGTGCAGGAAGGGATCAGGTCGACGAGGAGGATGGAGCGCGGCAGGATGCGACGCGCACCCCGGGGATGCTCGCAGTCGAGGTTTCATTGCGGCTCCTGCTCCCCGAGGGCTGCGTGACGTGTCCAAGCACCCGCCGAAAGACCCGTTGCTTCTGTCTCACCCGCAGCTGCGGTTCTGCAAGGGGCTGTTGGGCACTGCCGGTGTCCTGGGCTGCCTGGGATCCCCCAGGTCCGCCCGCAGGCAGCAAGAGAGGAGGGATCCTTTGCCAGCCGCCTCTCCTGAGGGGCACGATGCTGCCCTGCTAACACGGGGTCTGCATGGAGCTGCTTGCCCATGGCAGCTTTCCTACTGCCCGGGGCTTTTGGCAAGGAACCGGCGTCAGACGGTGCCGTGGATTGCCTGATGGCCCGAGCGCATTTGCAGAGCTGGCCTCTCTTGGACAGTGCCTGCACCAGAAGCCTCCAACCCGCAGTTCTCATCCTTGTCCGCAGAGGAAAGCTGTGCTGGGGCCACGTAGGGAGGCAGTCCGCCAGCCTTTGGCCCTGCCTCAGGCCTGGCCCTGGCTCGGAGGAAGGGAGGGGAGCCTGGGGAGACCCGGGTGCTTCGCAGAACTGCACCACCCTGTGCCCGAGCATCCTGCTGCTCAGCCGCGCTGCAGGGGAGGCAGGCCGGCTCCGCCACAGCCCCCGCTGCGGGGAAATACAAATGGGCCCGAAGAAGCAGAGTCCTGCATTGCACGGAGGTGCCTTCCTTGATGGGGGTTGTGCTGCCCACAGCTCCCCACCCGCCCGCACGGCTTTGAATCAGGATGGAGGGCCCCGCGGGAGGCAGGCGCTCGCCAGCTCCGTGCTCCAACGTCCGGCTGCTCGGCAGCTGCTCTGCACCCGGGATAATTGTGTCAAAGCCTGGGGTGTCACCAAGGGTCTCCAGCCATCTGCAAGCAAAGAGCTCTCGCTCTCCAGTCCTGAGTGCCGGCACCCAATGTCCTCGCTGGTCCAAGCCGTGCTGAAGGACACTGGACCATTATTCCATGTTTTCCCCTCTAATCCCATCCCAGGTGAGAGCAAAATCAAAGCGCCACACGCCAGATCCGGCTGTCGGTTCAGGCAGCTGCCCAGCAGTGTCAAGGGAGGTTTTCGTCTTGCTGGGGCCCGTGCTGGCTCCGGGACCAGATCCAAGGTACCAAAGTCGGCCGTGCGAGGAGCTTAGCATCTGAGGCAGGAGTTAGAGCAGGACAAATTGGTCTGGAGCTTAGAGTCCGGCCCATGAAAGTTGAGAGTCTCTGCAGAGGAGGCTGCTGCTAAGGGGTCACAGAGAGAAATCAAAATGCCTGGATCCTGCTGCTCTGCTTTCTGCTCCCTGCCCTGCCTGCTGCTGCTCTGCCTGTTGTCCCCCCGACCGGCTCTTGGGGTGCACGGGGCATTTCCAGCCTCTGGGGTGCTGCCGCGGTGGGAGCAGGACCTAAGCATGGAGGGAAGCACGATGGAGGCTGCTGGAGCCAGGAAGACGGAGGGGCCAGAGGAGCCTGGGACCAGACGGGCACCGTCAGCAGGGCCGTGGGCCCGTTCCCTGGCACCTGGCAGGGGCTGAGGAGGGACGTGGAGCTCTCCCAGGACTCAGTGCACGGGTGGAGGTTGCGCCATTAAAGCAGCGCAAGGGAGGAGCGGCGAAATGGCTTGATTGACTGCAGCACCAAGGGCACTGAGTGGGGGGGCACGCTCCCCCGCGCCCCTTCCCAGGCCCTCGCCGAGCTGCGCGGGGCGGCAGTTCAGGGCTCACTCCCCTTCTCACCTCCTCAACATCTGCTTCACGGGAAGAAAGAGGCTTGCTAATTACCAGCTTTTTACGGGTCGGAGAAACTGGATCGCGTCCCAGAGGCAGAGCTGAAAGCTGCCCTTAGATGTAGCTTGGCAGGATGATAGCTCAGAGCCTCTGCGTGTCCTGCAGCTTGCGCCGGCACGTTCCCAGAGCGGCCCAGCTACAAAGCAGCGATCGGGGATTTTCATATGAAAAGGCTGGTAGTAGACGTGCCCCTTCTCAGGGTCAGAGCATCACAGAGCAGCCGGGCGGGCAGGGCTCAGGCGGCATCTAGTCCGCCACTGCTCCAGGCAGGATCATCCCTGTCTGAGCCAGCCCGGGCAAGTCTGTCTAAATCGCTCTTAAAAACAGCCAAGGACGGAGACCCTCAGCCTCTCTGGCAGCCTGCTGCAGTGCTGCACCACCCTCCTAGTGCCACACTTCCTCGCCTCCAGCCTAAATTCCCCCCGCTGCGATCTGAGACCTTTGCTCCTCCTCTTGCCCCCGCAGCCACAGAAGATCAGTCCATCTCCATCCTTCAGGTACTGGGGGATGTTACCTGTTTCCCTCTCCGCCTCGTCTTCTCATCCCGGTTCTCCCAGCCTGACAGGGCTATTCCACCCGCACGCCGGGTTCGAGAGCTCGTCAACATGCAAACACAGGACCCTGGTGGTGCGAGCCCGCTGCTTTTTGTGGCACGACAGCCGGAGGCCCAGAGCTCCCTGTGAAATCGTTAGCACCAGGAGCCGTCGAGCGCTGACCCTGCAGCAAGGGCGTTTCAGCTCCTGGGCTGACCCTGGCAATGCAAGAGGTGGAGGCTCCCGGTCCCGTGCACGCAGGAAGCCTTGCAGCGGGCCCAACCCCAGTCTGTTCGCTCCCAGCAGTGAGCCTTTACCGGGCCCTAAATCAGCCTTCTGCAATGGCATTTCTATTAGCACCGAAAGACTTCCTCATTGTAGCCGTGCTGCTCTAAGGACATAGGCAGACAAAGTTCCTTGAAGCCTGACGAAGGGTTTTCGAACCCAAAATCCTCCTTAAAAATTGTTCTCCAACTATCTAAGTTGGTTTAATAAAAGATATCAGATTCACTCAAATGACTTCCTCTGCACTCGTCTCGCCCGTGCCCAATGCTGGTCAGTAAATTCAAGCCCCCCTTGCCCCCTCTGCGAGCTGTCACATCCCCCAGTGAAGAGCGCGGAGGTAGCGGGCTGCCGGGGAGCGTTCCCAGCGCCCGCTGAGGTGTAACGATGCGTTTTGTTCCCTCGCAGGGAGATAAATCAAGTATCGCAGCCTTCCCCGGTACTTAGGGCTGTATCGGGAGCCGCCGCTCCCTTGCGGGTGGGGATGGAATGGGATTTGTCTCGCTTTGTTGCTATCTGGGCTGCCCGAGATCTCCGGCGTCCGTAATTTATATTCCATTGTGCGGCGCTGACTGAACCTCCTATCAGATAATTGATTCCCTTTGTTTATTCCTAATCCTCTAAATCTCCTTTCTGATACTAATTATCTGTCCCGGGCCTCCATTGTCCTGCCAGCTCCGTGGGCTGCACATGCCTTGGCGGGGCCCCGCGGTCTCCCCGTCCCCCACCTGCCTCCTGGCGAAGGCCCTGGCGTGCCCTGCGGTGGGGTGCTCGGGCTGGGGAGGAAAGGGCACGTGGCCAGCCGGAGCTGGGGGCTCTTGGCAGGGCGGCGGGAGTGGATAAGGGCTAGGGCAGAGGCAGCGGGGGCCATGGGGCTGGTCCCGGGTAGCAGCATTTAAGTGAGAGGTGCTGGGGACGGCTGGTACGGGGACCTTGTCCTTCCTTCTGCTTCCTCCTCCTGGCACCGGGGAGAGGCCTTGGGTCTTGGTAGGTGCAAGGCGAAAAGGACGTAACCCCCGCCATGCGGTCCTTTCAATGACCCCACGGCCTGGGGGTAGGTCATGCGCTCACATTCACTCTTGCGTGTGCACACCCATATGCTTGCGTGTGCGCAGACACACACAGATCCATCCTTTGCTTTCCTCCTCCGGGATTCCCATGGAGCAGCGAGTCCAGGGCTGGTCTGCAGAGTCCCCGGCACCTGCGGGTAGCAGGGGGCTCGAGGGGTGTCCTGGCCCTTGGTGTTTCTGCAGCATCACGTCATCCCGCTCATCCCCGCGAGGCTGTGGCAGCGCCATGGCTCCTTTTCACCCGCTTTCATCACCACCCTCGCAGCTCCCTCCTGCCCGGACTGGGCCGCTGGGCCATGGTGCTGCAGGGGGTGGAGGGGTCTCAGCTCCCGGAGATGCCCAGCCAGGGTCAGCTTGTGCAAGGCTGTGCTGGAGCCTCGGCCGGGGGTATCGGGACGGAGCCTGGGGGCAGACTGGCTGGGCAGGACCCCACCTGCTCACGTGGAAAACTCAGCTGTGTGCAAAGCAGGCCGGGGGCTGGGGCCGGCTGCACTGACATCCCTGCTTCACCTGCCTCCCCTCGCTCGGGCTGACATCTCGAGGCACGGCTAGACGTTGCGGAGAGAAATGGCCGCGTTGTCACAGCTCCCCATTCATCACCGCTCAGCTGTGCATTAGCCTGGGCCGCGCTCGGGCCGTGCGGCTGCCGCGACGGGCCATATGTCAGATAAAGTGGGAAGCGAACGAGCTGATATATTGTATGGCAGAGAAAGCAGGGGGATGTCTTGCATATTAACGCGGAGGAGGCTAGCGCTGGGACAAGGAGGCTAAGCACGGGCTGTCGGCTTTCTCTAGAGACAAAACCTTTTATCCTAGGGTCCCACAGCCTGGGTCCAAGCCCATGGTCCCCTTTCATGTGCCTGCGACATATCCAAAAGGACGCTTTTTCGCAGGACAAGCTGGCGTTCAAGCTGCCTGAGTCAAGGACTGTCCCTAGGACAGTTGTGATGGAGTCAAAACCTGGGACAGCCAGACCTGGGATAAACTCAATGCCTGTTTCTACCCAGATGTCCACCTTGCTGAGCCCTGCTTCCCCAGCAGAGAAAGAGCCTGGTGGGGATCACGTGCACACACACACACATGTGTGCCCACGCGTGTGCACCTACGCAGGCTCCAGGTCCATCCTCCACGCCAAGACTCTTTAGCACCAGTCCTTTTTGTCTGGGCACCACCGTGGTCCCATTTCCCGATCCAGTGTTGCTCTGAGAGCTGGCAGTGACGGGGGCTGGATGACTGTGGCCTGACACCCCCGGCACATGCATGCTGGGGGTCCAGGGGCAGGTGTGACCGGGGATAGGGAAAGGGGGATCGTGCCCCTTTGTGCCTTCCCTGGGGGCTGCCCAGCCTGCTGAGACCCCAGGGTGGGCAA
>NW_005842540.1:1083873-1085588 GCF_000455745.1 Alligator sinensis
TCCCAGCGCCCTGTCCACCGAGCCAGCTCCACTCCACCCTCTTCAAAACCCAGCGCAGCCTGCGACGCTCCCGACCAGATGGGACAGGGCCCCGCACGCCCGGCCTCTAATGCAGCGGAACGAGCCGTCTGCCAGGTTACGCGGCCCGTCTCCCTCCAGCCGGGCTTTCAAGGGCAGCGGAGGAGAGAGAACAAAGGTGATGCAGAGACCGGGCTGCGGGGCTGGCGCGAGCGCAGACACGAAGTGACAGGGGAACAAAGCCTGCGAGTGCAGCCCAAGGACTGTCTGACCGTTGGGTTTAACTCCTTCGCAACTCCGGGGAAGTCTTCTGTCCAGCGGACCCACTGCCCAGCCCGCAGGGAGGGCCAGGGCCTGCCTGGGCTCGTGGAGCAGGGCCCAAAGCACTCCCAGGTTGGGAACAGAAGGTTCCCGCTGCGTCCCAGGGAGAATCGGCCTCTCGGCTTCTGGACCCGCGGCTTTCGGCTGCGGGCGGGAGTGCAAGCACCCCCGACTCCCAAGCGCAGAGCGTGGGTTGCAGCGGACTGCCCTCGTGACCCGCTCTCTGTGGCCGGTCGCACCAGCCAGACGCGAGGGGAGCACGCTGCTTCCCCGGCTCGGGGTCTTCTGCGTGTCTTGTATCCCAGCTCAGCCTTGCTTACCCAAGGCCCTGTTCTCCAGCAGCTGCCGCAGCCCCCCTGGGTCCTCTCGGCTGCTTCAGAAGGACGTGGCAGAGAATTACAAATGTGCCCATTACGGTGGGAATGAGACGAGACGCCGCGGCGATGAAGATTGGTTAGGCTCAGCGAGGCTCGCTGTACGTTGGCGCTGCCACCGAGCATCGTTCCGCCGCACAGGACGCCTGGAGCTGCCAGCCGGCTCTGGGTGCGTCTGCCAGCGCCCCGCTCTGGGGTTCAGCTGATGGGGTCAGAGGTTGTTCTGAGGAGCAGGGGGCACGGCCCCTTCCTGGGATCTTCTGAGTGTCTATTAACGTCCTTTGCAGCAGCAGGATGTTGGGTGCCGCGGTCCCCCTGCTTTGCCCGTGGCAGGCTTGGGGTGCTGTGTCGGGGGTGACTGCATAGCACGGCTGATGGGGTGGTTTGGACAGGGCTGATCCTGCTTCAGGCAGGGTTTGGATTTGATGTGACAGTGGAGCTCCCTTCCAGCCCTGCAGCCAGGGCATTGGGGCCAACTGGTGGAGAGTGCTAGTCTTCCTTCCCCTCCAAACCTTTGCAAGCGTTTGCAGAAAGGAGCAGGATGCAACACACAAGAAACAGCAGGTGCATGCTCTATGCAATGAGGGGAAGGAGGGGACTAGCCTTCAAACTGCTGCAAGCACGATTTTATTAGTGGAACAAATGAGGGGTACATGAGGAGCTGTTTGCATGCGTGCAATGATCTCTGCAGGCCCGGGGACCTACCTGCCGGGGATGGCATGGAAAGAGCGGGCAGCGCCACGAACGAGACAAGTCACTCTGGAAGCCCCTAGCTCTGGACGGTGGCTGCTGCGAGAGGGCCACTGGGCCGCTGGCCTGAGCCGGAGCGGGCTGCAGCACAGCTCGGAGCCGGCTCACCTTGCACCCATCTGGCGCGTCTGAAAGGAGAAGACTAGGGGCTCAGGGAAGGCCGCGGGGCTCTGGGAAATGCAGAGCTCACAGCGGGGCCAGCGGAGGTCGGCTGGCTGGCTCTGCCGCCTTCCCGCCAGGATCAACGGCAGC
>NW_005842540.1:1085651-1088319 GCF_000455745.1 Alligator sinensis
AATCCCCCAGGGCCCACGACCCCAGCCCGCCTGCAGCCCGGGGTTCTCTCGCTCGGTGACAAACGCACGGCACTTAACCCCCCCCGCCCCGCCCCGCCCCGCCCCGCCCCGACAAGACACTTACTGTATTTTACATTATTTTCTGGTACATGGGTCCCTGCGGGCTGCCTAGAAATCCATTAGCAAGAGATGTAAAGATGCTTAAAGGCATTTACCCAGATTAGCTGCCTTTACTCAGTCAAGGATCTTTTAAATGATTACTTTAAAAGCTGAAGAGCTGCTGCAAAACATTTATAATACAAAGATTCCTAAGCAAAGAGCATCCATCCGACAGCAAATTAAGTCATTAAAAACAAACAGATTGCTCGGCTTGCTTTTAGTTCCAGCTGAACAGCAGAGAAGGTAAAAATAGTGAATACGTAGTGGGTGCCTTTCCCTTCTGGAGCTGGCAGGCAGGAGCTGTGCTGCTTCGAGCCCCGATTTATGAGCCCGTTTTACATTCGCTTTTCTTTTGGCCGGGATTTCTGTCACTTAGCTGTGATCGAGGAATGGCAGCAACGAGCTGGCGCTGCCGGCAGCACCGTCTTGCTGGGGTCAGGCCGTGCTGCCGTGCAAAGCCGTGCACGGGCCCCTAGGAAGGAGGTCAGGCTTGCTAGATTCGAGAGTCACGGATGGTGCTGGGTGTATTTGGGCTGGGGAGCGCCGCCAAAATCTGCATCCTTGTTCCTGCTAATCCTGTGCCCGCTCCGGCTTTGCTCGCGCGCCTCCGTCGGCCAAGCCTGCACAGCCGTGCCACCCCCTCGGCCTGCCCCGGCAGAGCTATCCAGACCCGTGGGGCTTGCTGCTGTTCCAGCGTCCCACCGCGCTGCCAGTCCACCCAGGTCCTGATCTGCCCCCAGCACCCTCTGCCATCCCAGGCTGCCTCTTTGGAGCAGGAACAGCGATGATCTGGGCTGCACTGGACCAGGCCCCAGGACCACCTGGCCTACTTCCCCGCTGAGTCCCAGAGAGAGCGACGGGGTGGTGCACGGGGCTGCCCGGCCCTCCTCTCCAAAGGCAGCTCCTGCCATCATGGTCCCAAGCCTCCGTCCTCCCAGCTCCTTTACCCTTCCAACTGCAACGCTGTTTGTCAGCAGCAGACAGAGCGCGTGCCTCAGGCCAGCGGCGGCCCTGCTCCCCGCTGAGACGCGCGGTCCTTGAGCTCGGGCACCGACGGTCCCGGATTCCGGTCCCGGTTCCTCGGGGCCGGTATCGATTTTTGTGACACGAGTGCTATTTTTACCGCTTCCTTTCTGCCACCGCTTGCAGCGGGTAATAGCGCATCTCAGGGAACTGCGGCAGCGCGGGGGCTGCTCTGCAGCGCTGGTCTGGAGCCCCTGCGGTGCCAGGCTGATGCCTGCAGCCCTGGCCAGGACTTGCGTTCCTGCGCTGCTCTCGGCCCGGGTTTCTCCTGCGCCCACTGATTGCTGGGGAACAGTGGCAAGGACAGAGCGCTGCGTGCGTGGCAGAGGTGACATCCTGGGGTGTGCAGTCCAGGGAGCGAGCACGCTGGCGTGCCAACCCCTGCTGGCTCCTGCATCTTGGTGCTCCCTTCTCTGCCAGCGTCCGCCCCTCTCTCCTGACTCCGACTCGGAGCAGGGACCCCCATTTTGTGCCGTGTTTGTGCAGCGCCAAGCGCCGTGTGGTCCGGGTCCCGGGCCAGGCCTGGGGCAATCTGGATAGATGGCAGCGAGAAGCACCCCGTGCTCCTTTTTGCCCTGACGGAGGTTTCTTACGCACTCCATCGTGCCAGGGACCGTTTCCCTCCGCAGCACGAGCCTCCAGAAGTGTCAGTCAAGCACCTCTGGCTGCTCGAGCCCCGAGTCCCAACACGCTCCCGCAGCGGATGAAACACTTTGTATTCGGTCAGCACCGGGAAACCACCAGCCTCCGCTCCTCCGAACACACCGGGCACGGCCGTGAGCGTGCACCGCTCGCGGGCATCCCCGTGGTCCGCGTCGATTCAGTGCCCTTTGTGGCACGAGCAGCAGGATCCCTTCCGTGCAGAGCAAGCTGCCGCGCTCCGGAGGCTGCTAAGTGCGATCCATACATCACACCCTGCGAGTCGCGTGTCATATTAGAGCCATCTCGTTTTAAAGGGCATCCTTCAAGCGCAAACTAGCTTTTCCCCACACTTGACTGATCGCACAAATAACCGTGATTAAAGGTCAAGTGCCTGGGTTTTTCTCTTTTACTCCTTAAAAATTTATATGCGCAAGAAACCCTCGGAGCTAACACAGCGTGAAATTGTGATGCAGTTCGGAGCCTGTAACGACAGCGGAAGATCGCTTCTCTTCCTGGGCGAGTGGAACGGTGTCCCGTAGGAATGGCTCTGGCTACGAGGAACCCGTCTGTCGTCTCGCTGGCCCGCCCGCGGTGCAGGAGCTCCCTGATTACGAACACGGGGGAGCGCGGGGTGCCGCGGGCCTTCCCCGCGCCCCGGGGAGCGCCCCGCCTCGGGGCTGTAGCTCACAGTACCGCCTTTTCTTAGTTTTTAATTATTTTTTACACAATTATTTATTATTATTATTATTCTAATTTATTTGATTTCCACGGGACATTGCTGGTGGCGGTGGCCCGGCTCGGCCCGGCAGGCCCGGGCGCGTCGCTCCGCGAATCGGCGGCCGCC
>NW_005842540.1:1089151-1098567 GCF_000455745.1 Alligator sinensis
GGCGTTCGCGTGGCGTTAGTCCGCAGCAGGAGGCAGCCCCGTGCCCAGGGGAGGCTCGGGGAGGTGCCCGCGGCGCTGGGGCCGGGATGAAACCCGGGGCGCTCGGGAGCTTCCCTGCTCTGTGCTGTGTCGAGCCCCGCCGGCATCTCCCCTGATGCCCCCCTGCCCCCCCGGCAAGCCTCGCTCGCTGCAGGCAGCTGTTCTAGCAGCCGGAGACCGTCCCGTTGGCACTCCTGTCCCTGCGCGGATGGAGAGGAGCCCGAGCGGGGAGAAAAGGGGGAGCGGGCGGTGAAGTTAGCGAGCACCGGATTCCTGCGCCCTGTAACGCAGCCTGTTGTCTGTGCTGCGAGATCCCGCCGTGAATGCGCAGCCCCAGGGCAAACCGCCTTGTCCGGAGCTGAAGTTTCCAGGCTTGGAAAGCCCGGCGGGGTCCAGACCCTCGCGCAGACAGATGCTGCAGTTTCTGTCCAGGAGTTTGAAGCTCCTGGTGGAGAACGTGCCAACGGTAGCAGCAGAGACCTGCAAACTCTTCCCTCGCTGGCAGCCTTTCGGATCGTATTTTCCTCTGCCTGCCCCGCTGCAGGGTCTAACATTGATTCTCGTGTTAGGTTTTATTGCTCCCCATAATTATTTAAGTTTGGGCAATAATTGCCAAATTGCTTGTCATCCTGCAGGTCTGGAGGAGTGACTCCTAGTCTAGTGCAGTGTTTAATCTTGAACTTCAAGATTAAACTACTGAGCGAGCTCCGAAGCCAGTTTCCTGGGGCGCTTTGGATCGTGACTTTCTGCTCAGCTGGCTGCAGCCTTGGGAAGGTTTGCACCGTGAGAGCTGCGTGCCAATCTGTCTTTAGACAGAGGCTTTATAGCTCTGTGTACCTAAGCGCTTCAGCCACCTGCTGTGATTCAGTGGGTCAGGATTTGACCCCTGGAGCGTGAGAATATGGTGTGTTCTGCATTTCTCCTTGTCTTTGTAAAATGGATCAGTCTTCCCTATGGTTCCAGTTGCTGCAAGTTTGGAGAGAGGCCCACAAGTCTGGGCAGGAAGCTGACCCATAGATGGTTCTTTGGACTTTAGAGTAGCACCTCAGATCTCGGCGGATAGAAGCAGGCACAGCAGGCGCTGGAAGAGCCTGCAGAGGTGTGAGGTTGTGATCAAGGTGGAAGTGAAAATGGGTGAGATTTCAAAGGGCATGAGAGGGCTCTGCAGCCTCCTTTCACAGCCTCTGGGGCACTGCCTAGTGGGTGCATTTCCACCTGTTACAGGGGCACAGCATTTCCACCTGTTTGTTTGCTCAGGGTGAGCTACCAGAACCACTGCTTCCTAACCCGGGGGCTGAGCTGGGTGGGCGCTTCCCGGTGGCTGAGAACAGATACAGGACTTCTAAATTCACTTCCCACTCTCTTGTCTTCCATGCAGTTATTTTACTGGACTCCAAGGAGTCCCAGGCAGAGCTGGGCTGGACCTCGCACCCATCAAACGGGGTAAGTGGAAGCTGTCCTGTCACTGGTAGAGCTCCTGGCAGCCAGTATGGGGGGCGTCCTGTCAAGAATGGCAGTGAATATGTCTGCTGGTGCTTGTGATCCGCATAGGATGAGAAGCCCGGTGAATTCAGAGTGGCAGTTTTGGGCCCTCTGTTTTGGGGAACGGCCTCACGGCTCCAGTGATCCAGTCCGTGCACTGCTGCTGGCAGTGGCGCAGCTGCAGGGAGGTGATGGGTGAGCTCTCGAGCTGTGCAGCCTCTGTGGGGCAGGGTGCGGAAGGCTTTGGCCCTGGGGAGTGGCTTCCAACCTGGCCACTGGGTCTAGAGCGGTACTGGCCTCTGGTCACAGAATAGCCCTGCTAGGGCAGGTGGGCAAAGTGCTGCTCAGCCCCAAGTGCCAGCAGCGGGCTGGAAAGAAGGAGCAGGTTTTTCTCTCCGAGCAGTGGCTTGACTGCCTGACACGCAGCGCAGCTGGACTGAGTAGTGCTTTTGTCGGCCCTGGGCGCCCAGGGAAGCATAGCGGGGCAAGTGGCTGCATCGATTGTGTCACAACAAGGCAGCAAACTTGGAGCAATTTGCCCAAACGAGTTTTACATCCTCGTAATAAGCAAACGAGCACCAGTCAATTGAAGCTTTAATGTGTGGCTGGCTTCCAGGCCTGTCTCTTTCAGGTTTTCACTCGGCTCCCTGCTGAGCAGGGGACAAACCAGAGCAGCTTGCAGGGAGCTGGGATACACAAGTGTCTGCGATGCCTGTGCCTCACCCTTGGGCTATCTGTAGCTGTGCCTAGAGGCGGTTTCCTGCCCCCGTCCTCCCCGTCAGGGGAGAAGTTGCATGTTGAGACCTAGGAGTTGTGAGGAAACTCCGTTGCTGGGTTTGCTTGATGCTGCTGCCTGGAGATGGGTTTGCTTCGAATGGCCCTGGAGTCAGCCCTCATGGGGGATGGCGAGCTGCTCCTGGTTTCAGCAGCCAGCACCCTTGCCCATGGTTCCCAGGATGGACCTCTTTCCTTGGAATTGGATGAGTTTGCTTCATGAGAGCTTTGGCTCCCGGCCCCACCATCCCACCTTGCTTCCCTGCATGAGCTGAGTTTGCATAGCACTGTCTGAGAAGGAAAAGCCAGAGCACAGGCCTGGCTTTGAAGAGACAGAGCCTGCCAGGAGCTGAGGTCCAAGCCCTGCAGAGGTCACACTTGAAAAGATGTGGGGGCCTTGTCTCCATTCATGAGCACTGCAGAGAGGTGTGTTATATGGCATCGTGTATCGCCCGGTGCAGGAGTTGTGACGGGTGGTGCGTGCATGCCAGGAGCTGTGTGTCTGGGCTTGGAGGGGGGTGTTGAGTAGCTGTGATTGAGGTGTAACTGTTCCTTGTTCTTTCCACAGTGGGAGGAGATCAGCGGCGTGGATGAAAACTATAAGCCGATCCGCACCTACCAGGTCTGCAATGTCATGGAAGCAAACCAGAACAACTGGCTGCAGACGGGCTGGATCGCACGCCGTGACGGGCAGCGGATCTTCATTGAGCTGAAGTTCACCCTGCGGGACTGCAACAGCATCCCCGGTGTGGCGGGGACCTGCAAGGAGACCTTCAACCTGTACTACGCAGAGGCAGACGCCGACCTGGGCCACAGCCTGCGCGAGAGCAAGCACACCAAGATCGACACCATTGCTGCCGATGAGAGCTTCACACAGGGTGACCTGGGTGAGCGCAAGATGAAGCTGAACACGGAGCTGCGGGAGATCGGGCACCTCACCAAGCGTGGCTTCCACCTGGGCTTCCAGGACGTGGGCGCCTGCGTGGCCCTGGTGTCTGTGAGGGTCTATTACAAAAAGTGCCTCTCCACGGTGCAGAACCTGGCCGTGTTCCCCGACACCGTGGCCGAGGCTGCATTCGCCACCCTGGTCGAAGTGAAGGGCGCCTGTGTCAACCATTCCGAAGTGGACCTGGATAACCCTCCCCGGATGCACTGTAGCGCGGAGGGGGAGTGGTTGGTGCCCATTGGGAAGTGTACGTGCAGCGCCGGCTTCGAAGAGAAGGACGGCGGGTGTGAAGGTAAAGTGTCCGTTCCTGCGTCCCTGCTATTTTGTTTTACTGTGTCCATCACCCTGGTGCTCGATGTAGGGAGGGGAAGGGCAGTTTGTCACTCTCTTCATGGCTTTGTAACCACTTACCAGCTTGCCATTAGGGTGCCCAGCCTTTGCCCTGGTGATGGCACTGTGCCGTTAGAGCTGGCTGTGCTGTGGGCTCAGAACGGCAGCCAATACTGCTGGCAGGTGCGTTCACACCATAACGCTCTGCAGTCATTTTAATGTCCTCGTTGTCCTGTTTTGGAGACAACTTAATAATTTAGTGACTTCACGACTTGCAAGGTTACATTCAATGGCAGCTGTAAAAGTAGATGTAGCTCCTCCTGAACAGGTGTCACTGTAATGAATTTGGTGCCACAATCACTTTGGTGCTTCTGACATGAGGGTGAGAGCAAAGCAATGCACGGGACTGGAGGGGGGGATGAGTGAGCATCTGAGTTTGGAGTAGAGGAGGGGCACTATCTAATATAACTTATGTTCTGTTGGGTCTTAGTCAAGGCCCAGCCTTGTTTGAAATATTGCTGTCGGTGGAAGTTGAATGTCAGGGTAACCCTGTGCCAGTTGCTGCAGCTGGGGTTTCCTGCCCATATCAGGCCATCTGCACATGCCCTTGTGGCTCTGTCTCTTGGGAATGGCATAGCTGCCATGGGGAAAATTACTTCCCTGTAGCCTTAACCCGCCTGTTGCATGTGACAACCCTGGGTTGCACCCTATGTGCTTTGGAGTGACAGGGCTCTGCATCACCAATGTTCCTGACATGGGTGTGTGGGGCAGGAAAGGGGCATTTTCTGGAGGGGAGAGATTCGCATGACCAAAAACATCTCTTAAAGTCATGTGGACACAGGAACTTGAGTGGTGTTGGGGAGAGGAGCGTGGGGAAGTGGGGGGCACAAGTCAATTTGGCTAACTGCAGGGCAGAAAGCAGCTTTCTGCCCCCCAGGCTGGCAGGTCCCGGGACACTAGGAGGGGCTGATCTTGTGCTTGGTGGGAGCTGTGTGAGTTGTGCACTTCGTTTCTTGGAAATGTTCTGTTTTGGAACAATGCTGGAAGTCAGACACCCTCTGAGCATCCTACGAGTCGCTGCCTGGTGCAGCGATTGTCAGAGGGTTGCAGGGCTAGAACCCAGCTGGGTTCTGCCTGGACAGGCCTGTGGGGCTGCAGAAAACCTCAGGGGATCCGTGATGGTCACTTGGGGGGTCCGACTCCTCCTGTGCAATAAAACAATGGGCCGTGCTCAGGGATCAGCTCTGTCCCACAATGACGACCTGGTAAGCACTGAGCTTCACGCGCAGGGGGACGGGTGCTGGTTATGCTCCTCCTCTGGAAGGCAGGCCAGCCTTCTAATGGGGCTCTTGGTAATAGTTACTTAATGCCCTCTTTAAGGAGACCCCATTAAAGCAATTGGAGTGAAATCTGGGTATTGTTCATTGCTCCGGTGCATGCGTGGCAGCCTGCCATGCCTCCCCATCTGTTTGGAGCGGGGAATTGACATAGTGAGTCCCAGAAGGCCCCGGCTGATGTTTCAGGTTTCTCTGTGTTGAGTTTAAATAATTCATATTCTCTTAGGAAAAATATTTGAAGTAATTTAATGGACATAATTAAGCTCTTTTCCCCTCTCACAGAAAGCAGGTCATTAGTCACTCTGCGGAGCTGCCTCTGGTGGCTGGTCCAAGAGCAGAGAAGAGTTTGGAGGCACTGAAAGTTTTCGGGATTTTTTTTCCCCCCCCTGGCTGTTCATTAGCATAGAACAAAGTGCGTCTCTTCCAGAGATGGATGGTGGGGGTCGGGGAGGTGGCCAGGCTCTTTCAGCAAGGACAAGGGCCACTTCTCGTGGAGGTGGAGACACCTAGGTGCCTTGTGGGCCCATGCCAACAGAGGGCACTGTATTCCCCACTCCCCACGCCAGGCTCTTCTGCTCCCACATCAGTCGTCTCTTTGCGTGGCATGGGGGTTGGGGTGCCATGGAGTGGTGGCTCCTGGCGTGTGGCCCAGCATGGTGCTGACTGGCCCCTGCTGATCCTTGTGAGAGGAGCCTTCTGTACTGGCAGCTAGGGGTGCCTGTCGCTCTCGCCTTCCTTGTGCCTGTTACCTGAGGGCAGCTCTGCTATGCTGGGAGGATGCTGCTTGTTTGCTCGAGATCTGTGTAGTGAACTGCCCAGGGTTCAGATCAAGGGAGCTGGCCAGGCCGCCAGCAAGGCTGTCCTCCTGTTGTAGCCCAGAGCCTAGACAGACCTGAACCCTTGTGATTGTCCCTTTCACAAAGGAACCTCCAACACAAAGCATCAGCTGGTGTCCCTGCCCCCATCCCTAGATCCAGCCTCCTGAAAACCTTATGGCACCCTGAAACTCTCAGCAAAAGCCAAGCGTGGGCCCCTGGACATCTGCGCTCCTGTCCAGGCTCCCTGTACCCGCTCAAAATCAGCAGGCAATGAAGTGGTGGGAAGGAAGGAGAAAGGTGTAGGCTGGTGCAAGCAGGTGGCATCCTTCCTGGGTCTGTGTCCCATTTGCAGGGCTGAGTGTCTTCTCTGGATGGTGGGTGTGGCGGGCCAGTAGGAGGAGCTCCTGCATTGAGCCTCCCACCTCACCACGCCCGTCCACCTTCCGGACTCCACGTGTCTCTCCAGGGCCCTGGCAGACCCCCTTTCGAGCCCCACCTCAGAGTCCGGGGGTAACGCGTGCTGCCACCACCCCGAGAAGGGACTGTCTGGGGCCTGTGTCCTTGGGGAAACACAGACCTAATAGTCCTATGGATACTCGACCCAGTACTAGAACTTGGGGCACTTCCCCAAGACGGGGGCCAAAAAGGATAGTTTCCCTTAGTCTGCAGACCCAAGGGGTCTCCTAGGCATAATCTAGACCCACTCCCAATAAGTCTCTCACACCAGGTACAAAGGAGAACTTTATTGGTTACAGAGGGTAGGGTTAGACGAGGGGACAGGGTAGAGCAAAATCAGAGAAATCCCATAGAGCAAACTCCTGTGGCTGGGGTAGCCTTTGATCTCGCATCTGAGTTGCTGCAAGCTATATATATCTAGCTGGATCGCAGTTAGCTACTCACAAGTATCATCCAGAGGCAGTTAGAGATTCCCTCTGGAGGCAGGCAGGTCCTTGATCGTGAGTTTTGAGAGAGAGCAAGTTTCAGATGGTCCAGCTCTTCTTTGTTCCTGAGCATCCCTCATGGCTGCTGCCCCCTCCTCCTGGTGCAGTCCTTAACTTATATAGCCCTTGTGACCTCATTTACCTGGTCCAATGGAGGCCAGCACCTGTTGGCTGTGAGCCAACCAACTTGAAATACATCACTAGTTGCCAGGCAGACTCTAGCCCATGAGGAAGGAAGCCCTTCACCCAGGTATGTGACGCCAGTCATGTAGGCAGAGGGAGCAGGTTTCCCCCCTCCCTCAGCAATGTGTCCAGCTCAGGTTACCCAAAGAGATGGGGTAAAGGTATGTATCCTCTGCTGGGTCCATCCTAGTCAAAGTTGTCACAGAGCAGAGTTTTGGGGGGAGAAACAAAGGTGGCTTTCTGCCACATGGGGCCTGTGGGGAGCATGCAAAGCCTGGAGCCAGGCTGACCGATCGGTGCTTTCTGTTGTTGGGTGTAAGAAGCTGGAGTGTGGGACCTGGCCTGCTTGGCTGGGCGTAGGGCTGCTGCGGTTGTAGAGGAGGTGATGTTTGGGCAGGCCGCTCCACTACATGTGTGGGGCAGCTTGAGCGGGACAGGGAGAGCAGCAGGGCCTGGGAGATGCTGTTTTTGCTCAGGGAGACGCCAACTTGCATGGGAATTAAGCGATAGCTCAGTAGTGTTCTCTGGTGTGATTTAAGGCTGAACTCCCCCTTGTATGCAGGGTGCACTCATGGCTTCTCATTGCAATCGGCACAGATAGGAAAGGGGTAATAGGATTTATGGCACTCGGTAATTACAGCTGCAGCAAAGCCAAAGCTCTTCGCTGCCCAGCTCCCTGCTCAGCACTGTTCATCCCATGTGCTTCCTGTCTCAGTTACCAGTCCCCCAAATGCAGCTAGCTCTGGGGTGGGGCGCAGTAGCACTCTCCCCGCTCAGTGAGTGGCTCTGTCACTGTAAACACGTTAGGGAAGTCCCTGTGGTTTTGTGCGCGCTTGCAAACAGCTGCTAATGCGTGATTACCTCTCTCCAGTGACTGCACGGAGGGCGAAGGGAAGGCTTTGTTGCAGTGCTGCTGAGCAGAGCCGGCCACTCAGCTCCTCAGCAGCTGTGTCCTTTTACCCTTAATTTCTCCAGGCACGGTTGCTGGCCCATTCCTATCATTTGTTCTGCAGCGCCTCGCCATGCCGTTCTGGCAGGAAAACGCCTGGCAGTGGAGGCTGTGCCTGGCGTTCGCTGCAAAGTTCTCTCTCTCTCACCTTCCCCCTCCGCATCCCACCCCTCTTCGCATCTGCAAGGAGAATTTCAACAAAGCCCAAGGTTAATATTTGCCAGCCCGGTTGGTTGCAAATGAGACAACTTCAACCAGACGTCGAATTAACATGATGGAGGCCAGTTTCCAAAAATAGCTGCCAGCCACTTTTCCTTGACAGACACGTAAATTTGTGCTGGAGCAAAGTTTCCTTTTCAATTTATTTCTCTCTGCTCCTGACAGCCATGGTGCACGCCGGCCCCACGTTAGCATTCTGCGGGTTTGCGGCAGGCTCCCCTGCGCACCTGCCTGTCAGCGGTTCTCATTTCCAGCGGGTTGGGGTCTAATTAGCAGGCAGTTCCTTTGGCCTTCGGATATCTTCCCCTCCGGGGGGTGATGCTACCGAAGCCAGGTTTGCAAGGGACGTGGAGCCTCTCTTGCCAAGCACAGTGCTGGGGCAAAGAGTCAGATCTGACTGCTCAGAGAAGCAGGTCCAGGGACACCCAGGGTCAGTGCGGTGCCCAGCATTGCCTCCTTATCTGGCACCTGCGATGGGGGGACATGGGCAGTGTCTGTGCTCCAGACCCGTGGCCTGGGAGGGGGTCACAGGACCCACAAGGACTGTCCTGCTGCTGCCAGGTTGCACTGCCTGGACTGGGCTCAGCTGGCCCCCTTGCTAGCCTGGCTTCCCCTTGGAGGAGCTGGACTGGGCAGCAGCCCTGGGAGGGTGGAGGCCACCTGGTTCTTGGAGTCTTGCCCCTCCCGGTTGCTGTTCTCGCCCCCATGGTCAGCTGTGTGTGGCGCACTGACAAGTGCTCAGCTTGAATGCAGCGCTCTAACAAGTGTTCTGGGTGACAGGGACTACAGCGAGATCCCTGACACAGGGACCGAGCCTCACCTGAGCAGTGACAGATGACGGGCGCCTGCTAATGACAAGCTCTTCCATGAATATGGAAATAAGCTGCACATTTCCATAACAAGGGAGCCGGTCTAATTGACTCTGCCTTCACACTCAATTCTCGGGATGGAAATGACACCTGAGAGCTTCCCGTTGGTAGGAGGTAGCCTGGTGCTCAGGGACACCTGCATCCCTCTGTGCATCTCGGCTTGCCCAGAAGGGAGGATGGCAGAGGCCTGTGCTTCCTCGCCGCTGCAGACCTGCTTCGCTGCCAGCAGGGACTGTGCACCAAGCTGTGTGTCGCCATGAAAACACCCTCCCCTGCACCTGCGCTCCAGGTACTGCCTGCTGCTGCTGGCGAGTCCAGAATGTGCTCCAGCTCCGGAGGGGGTGTGCTGTTCACAGAAGCTCCTCTGATGCCCTCCCTTCAGAAGATAAGAATTGCCCTTGACTGGGTCAGACGTCTTGCCCAGTCTCCTGTGTCACAGCAGCAGAGAGCAGAGACTGGAAGGGAGAGTGACCTGGGTCTGACCGGGGTTTTCCCTGCCTCACTTGCAGCCTCCAGCATTTGAGGTCTA
>NW_005842541.1:0-22777 GCF_000455745.1 Alligator sinensis
TTTATTGAGGGAAATTAAGGATTTGGAGGCCCGATTGTGTACAGCGGGCATAGAGTCGCTGGAGCAGGCAGCGAGAGGCTCCGCGCCACCGCCATTCCAAGAGGGTGCTGGCGAAGAAGGGGAGAATAAAAGGGGCGCGAAAGTTCCCTCAGGAGACAGGCCGACCGTACCAAGTCCTTCGGCCCCGTCCCCTGGAGTGGAGCCAAGAGATGGTACGCCCCCTGGAGTAACACGAAGAGAAAGCCCCGCATCCCATGAGGGAGAAACATTGTATCTAGCGCTGCCAGTTAACACAGAAACATCTCTCTTGACTGTACCGCACCCAATAGTGTTAGTAGAACAATTGTATCCAGCCTTCCTGCATGATGCACAAAGGACCACCCAAACCACCACGACCCACAGTACACGCACCCGGCCTGAATTACAAGATCTATGTCGTGAATCACGGGTGAAACCGGGAGAAACCCTGGCCATGTGGCTAGGATGACTAGTTGTCGAATTCGGATCCGACATCCTCGACTTGGGAGAAGCAAGGGTCCTGACCCGACAAGCTGCATGGAGTGGGGGGCATGCCACCGATCTGGACGTGGTCACAGATAACGATCACTGGCCCATCCCACTCCCAGCACTCATCATGGGTCAAGTAACTCATAAGTCCCATGTTTGGCACAAAGGATGACTACAGAACGCCGACGCACAACAACTGCTTTTGGCCATCATTGGAGTGTCGTACCTCATGTGGAATCCTAGAGCCCACCAGCTGGGACTAACACAAGCACAGTGTAAGAAAAGATGGGCTCATCGCTACTTGAAAAATCCTGGAGCAATTCCAGCAACACTGGAGGCCATAGAAGCCTGCGTGGAAGTGTATGGGGGAGCAGAAGCCATCACGCTCCGACTCCTACTGAACCCAGTAACGGGTCAACAAGCAGGGAATATCTTAAGTCACCTTCCCCGACTACAAGCACTCCTAAAATCGAGCGAGGGAACCACCACCGATGCGAGAGATCGCCCCTCAGCATACCCAGTTGAGGCTCTGAGGCCTAGGCGTCAAGAATTTAACCTTCAGCGAGAATTCCACCTGTGGCTGATAAGGACGCCTGAGGAGAGAGCCATGTTTGGATTTTTACTCAACCGTGCAGGGCTCACGAAGCAACAGTTGCGTGCCCTCGGGGATGAAGGCCAACGCCAACTAGCTACCATAATGGGATTCCGGTTCGAGTTTGAAGGAAAGCCAAAAGACGAGTAATGGCCATCGGCTCTACCGGTGGCCACTTCTATGCGGACTCGACCAAAACCTGTCCCTATGTCCTATAATCATAGCTACTACTTTAAGTCCTGGGGACAGAGTAACAACACCATAATTAATAATAGCAATTATTAAAGATAATTAAGTTTTGTTATAAGTTTTGTTTTTCAGGAGTAGACAGGCTGTCTATTTGTTAGTTGGTGAAAATGCCGTGCCATCAACGATTTGCTGCGCTGCATCATTTAACCACCAACACGAGGTGCACGTGGATCCTCGTGACAATAATCACCATCCTGATATGCAGGTCGATCGTGACTGCCACCCCGGTCGACCTGAGAGACGCTACCCAGATCCGCGAGAGAGAGAGAACATCAACACATGACATCACCAAGACTCTTATAATGGGACTCTGGATTACCAATTTAATTTCTTTAGTCAATCTTATAGTAGTTGCTTTGGCAATTCTTTATGTGTGTGTTCATTTACCAGTTGAGCCCATTGAGCGAGAGCAAGATGACAACGGCGTAACAAGCCTATAAAGTTCTCCATTTCTATATTTGTTGACACCTTTATTTACACTGTTAATGCCATTGTTTGTTGTTGATATAGAAATTAGAAGGGTTTGTTATATTTTACAATATGTTAAGAATAGAGTGTCGAAGCATTTGGTCAAGGGGGCATGTCTGAGTAAAAAGGTGACCAAATGCCAGCCCACGTGCCAGCCCAGTGTGAAACACGAGGGTAAGTTGTGTTCAGCGTGTGAAGAGCTCATGATCACAGTGCGGACAGGCGCGTGATCAGACGGCCTCAGCGAATCAGAAGCTGCATGAGATGCGTGGCTGCACGGCCGGCAGTCACACTCTCCTAACTGAACATCAGCAGCATATTCTGATTGGCTCAGGAGTTTATAAAAGGGGCAGAGCGCCAGAGCGGGGGAAACTCGGGGCTCCACACGAACAGTTGGAGAGGACTGATCACCCTTTCCAGGAGCCTATGTCCCCTAGGCCGACTATTGTATACTCGCTACCAAACATATCAAACGCACCGAGCTCTCGTACAACAGTTTTGCTGTTGTTACCCGCATTTGCAATCGTTGTTCGTACTTCGTTGTTCTATTATCTTCTGGCTGTACATTGTAAGAAGCAGCTGCTGCCTACTTGCTGTTTAACTGCTGTTTAAGAGTTTTTCTGTCATCTTGCACAAGTTGTAAGTAAAACCTAAGTTTATTTTACCACCTTAACTTGAGTCAGTGTCCCTTTCGTCCCCGGCCTGGTTGTACCGGAGGGTTGGTCGTCCACCCGCCGCAGTTTACCACAGGAGGGACAGACCCCACCCCAGGCTCAGGGTGACTGGGAGGACAGGAGGATGCCCATAAAAGAATGACTGCATCCTGGCCATTACCAGGCTCTTACACGCAAGAGCAACACCCCAGGCTGAGGGACATCATGTAGCCCATGGACCTGCTCCTGGGCAATGTGTGTCAGGCCGTGTGGGAGTACATTGACTGCAAGGACCTGCGCAGAGATCACAGGGACCTGAACTGGCTGATAGCCCACCGAGCCCTGCCAGGGCAGGCCCGGAGGCATAGAGAGGGACATCTGGGGAGACCCAGCTGCCCGTGGCCCAACTGCCACGGAGCCACAGAGACAATTGACTACCTCCTCTGGCTCTGCACCTGCGCTAAGGGGGTGCAAAACAGGGTGAAGCAGCTCTGCGAAGCGATGACCAGTGCCAGCTGGCTGACCAGAGAGGTGGCGCTGTACGGGCACCTCGCCAAACACGAGGGGAAACAATTTGCATCCTGTGTCAGGAGCGCCCTGTGGAAAGCCAGGAACCTCCTGATGTACAGACACATGGAGGTAGAGGTGGTAGACTGTGTGAAAATGGCTCTGAGTGAACTTCAGACCTACTACCAGAAATTGGTAGTGGAGGATGGAGAGGATGCGGCCAAAACCAGCTGGCACAGAGACGCTTGGCACAGGATCTTCCAGCTGCCCGCTAGCGGAGAAGGGGGTGGTGAGAGCAAGGAAGAGGAAGAGAGAAACGGGACTGAGGACAGTGACAGTGACAGCAGCAGTGAGTCCTCCAGTGGGAGCTGGAGCAACAGCGACATAGGCAACAAGTGAACTGAGTCTGTGACCCTGCAATGTGGGGTGGGGATGAAGGGGATGAGTTGTCTGGTCTGAGGGACCAGCATTTTTGTGTGGGGTGCACGGGTGTGGATATTGTAATGGTTTTGGGTTGCCAGCAGGCCTTTGTATGGGTGCATAGGAGCGCGGGTGTGGTTAATGTAACGGGTTATGGTTTTTCTTTGTGGTGTGATACTAGGAGTGTAGATATATATAACCTTAAATATTTTTCTAAAAAAACCCAAAACCAAAAAGCAAACAAAACACCCCTCACAGCTCCAGGCCTATTAGGGTTACCTGGAGCTGTACCACATTGATGCTGGGGCTGGCAGGACAGGGTTGTGTTCCTAGAATATGCCTGAGCCCAGGAGGAGAGAGCAGCCTGGGGAGAAGTGCTTGAGGCCTGCACTGATGGGAGAGGAGGAGCATCCCCAGCAAGGGCAGAGAATCCCCATGCTTGTGCTCTGGATGGAGGTGATGGCTTTGAGGGAGCAGTGGAGATGAGCTGACAGGACAAGGCTTACATTGGCTGCAAGAAGGGGCTGGAAAAAGCTGAGAGGGAGGGAAACCCTAGAACAGAGAGAGCAGGAGAGGCTGGCGCCAGCTGCCCGTGGCCCAACTGCCACGGAGCCACAGAGACAATTGACTACCTCCTCTGGCTCTGCACCTGCGCTAAGGGGGTGCAAAACAGGGTGAAGCAGCTCTGCGAAGCGATGACCAGTGCCAGCTGGCTGACCAGAGAGGTGGCGCTGTACGGGCACCTCGCCAAACACGAGGGGAAACAATTTGCATCCTGTGTCAGGAGCGCCCTGTGGAAAGCCAGGAACCTCCTGATGTACAGACACATGGAGGTAGAGGTGGTAGACTGTGTGAAAATGGCTCTGAGTGAACTTCAGACCTACTACCAGAAATTGGTAGTGGAGGATGGAGAGGATGCGGCCAAAACCAGCTGGCACAGAGACGCTTGGCACAGGATCTTCCAGCTGCCCGCTAGCGGAGAAGGGGGTGGTGAGAGCAAGGAAGAGGAAGAGAGAAACGGGACTGAGGACAGTGACAGTGACAGCAGCAGTGAGTCCTCCAGTGGGAGCTGGAGCAACAGCGACATAGGCAACAAGTGAACTGAGTCTGTGACCCTGCAATGTGGGGTGGGGATGAAGGGGATGAGTTGTCTGGTCTGAGGGACCAGCATTTTTGTGTGGGGTGCACGGGTGTGGATATTGTAATGGTTTTGGGTTGCCAGCAGGCCTTTGTATGGGTGCATAGGAGCGCGGGTGTGGTTAATGTAACGGGTTATGGTTTTTCTTTGTGGTGTGATACTAGGAGTGTAGATATATATAACCTTAAATATTTTTCTAAAAAAACCCAAAACCAAAAAGCAAACAAAACACCCCTCACAGCTCCAGGCCTATTAGGGTTACCTGGAGCTGTACCACATTGATGCTGGGGCTGGCAGGACAGGGTTGTGTTCCTAGAATATGCCTGAGCCCAGGAGGAGAGAGCAGCCTGGGGAGAAGTGCTTGAGGCCTGCACTGATGGGAGAGGAGGAGCATCCCCAGCAAGGGCAGAGAATCCCCATGCTTGTGCTCTGGATGGAGGTGATGGCTTTGAGGGAGCAGTGGAGATGAGCTGACAGGACAAGGCTTACATTGGCTGCAAGAAGGGGCTGGAAAAAGCTGAGAGGGAGGGAAACCCTAGAACAGAGAGAGCAGGAGAGGCTGGCGCCCTTTCCAGCAGAGCAGTCGTAAGGGGTAGGATGGAAAAAGGGGAAGGGAAAGCTTCTGGCTGCAGCATAGGCAGAGTCAAAGAGTCTGTCAGTGCTGGGAGGTGAGTGCCGGTGCGTTGGGAGTGGAGCAGGCTGGAGCAGGGACAGCTACAGCCTGCAAGGAGCTTCCAGCAAAGGAGGCCAGCAGGCCCTTTGGATTGTTGCTGTCTGGTAGGGCTGTGTGAAATTTCTCCGGCAGTTTTGTTTCAATGCTGTTTTGACTCGTTTCAAGCTCGAAACAGCAAAGTCAAAACAAAACAGAAAGCTTCAAAACAGCCTCAAAATGAAATGAGGCAAGTCAAAATGTTTTGAAAGTTTCAAGTTTCAAAGCTCAAGCTGGGCTTGCCTGCAGGGAAACAGAAACTGAAGTAAGGAGAGGGAGGGGGAAGGTGAGGGGTGGGAAGGACTGCTCTCACTATTGACAGTGTAGCTGGCCAGTGACTGTCATCCTTTCCTGAGGTCTCTTCCAATCCCAGTGCTGGGCGGGGGGGATGGAAAAACTGTATAAAAGGCAGCATTGTTTGACCTTCCCTGCTCTCTGCCTTGGTGTCAGTTGGGTGAGGGTGTAGCTGCATGCGCGCGCGCGCGCGCACACACACACACACACGCACAGAGTCACCCTCCCCCCCCCCCAGTCACCCACCCCTGTTATCAGCTCTGTCCGTCAGCAGCTAGAGGTGCAGGGCCCCAGAACCCAGACTCCCCCTGCACCAATCTCCTTGACAGCTGGCAGGCTTCATGGCGGCAGCAGGACTTAGCAGACCTGCACTCTTCTCCCCACTGTGCCCTAAGACGGACACAGTCCCACAAGCACCCATGTCATGAGTTTTGTCTGTCAGCAGCCAGAACCCAGAAGCCCCTGCACCTATCTCCTCAACAGCTGGCAGGCTTTGTGGCCTCAGCAGGGGCTCACATGCTTTCAGTTTTGGCCCCACTGTGGCTTAATACATACATGTGACATGAGTTTTTTGCTTTCAAGACATTGTGGTGCAGTTTCCCTGAAACCCCTGTACCTATCTCCTTGAACCCTGGCAGGCTTCATGCCCCCAGAAGGGGTACCATTCCTGCAAGATCCATCCAAATCAGGCCAGAAATGACAAAGTTATAGGCTGTTTCGAGCTTCCCCATTAAAGCTTATGGGCGAAATGTCGAAACAGCAAAACTTTCAACGAAATGAAATGGAACAACGGTTTGGAATTGAAACAAAATTCAAAACGAAATACTGTTCTGTCAAAACACAAGTCAAAATGGAACGGTGCTGTTTCGCACAGCCCTACTGTTTGGGAGTTGGTGTTTGGTGCTGAGCAGAAATGAGCTGGACTCTCACCTGTGGTTTGGAGCCCCAAAACCAGTGGGATGGGGTAGGATGGAGAGGAACAGCAGTGGTTTGTGGGACATGGATTTTGCTCCATCAGTTGGAAGCTCCTCCAGGGAAGCTAGAAGTGGGAAGGGGGGTGCTAATGCAGAGTCGGTCAGTGTTTGTGTGTATATGTGCCCTTCAGGTAGGCATGGAGGGCTGTGCACTGCAGCACCCTGGCCTGGTGGACCTGGAGAGGCTGTAAACTAGGAAAGCAGCAGGGAGCATGATTGAATGAAACCAAAGGGCTCAGCTCTCCTTTTCATGCTTGAACATGACAGATAAGGCCCACAGGCAGCTGTTGGCTTAGAAACAGCATTTAAAGCCCTTTTTTTTGTGTATTGGCTTATAGGTATAGATATATGCATTATAAGGTGTCAGGATGGGCAGCAGGGGTTAAACGGATTTCTAAAGAGCTTGGGAGATGCACATGCAGCTTCTCATGTCCCTGAAAGTAGATGGGCTGTCTAGCACAACAAGGCCAACAAGGACACAGAGCCTGGGAGCCAAAGGAAGTATGTACCATACTGTCCCATAACACAAGATAAGTGACACCAGCAACAAGGCCTCAGAGAGCAAGAGAGCCTAAGTCCCATTTTTTCCCTACCAAATTAGGAGAAGGCCCGGGAGGCTACGTGGATTTATGATCACACAGAGGAGCCAACCAAAGATAGCCATAATGTAGAGTCATCAGGAGTCATTAAGGGGGAAGGAGAATACAAAAACAGAAACTTGAGATTAATAAAGGGCCCTTCTTGTCCACCCCGTCCCTCCTTTTGTCCCTCCCATCCCTCCCTTTGTCCCATCCCTCCTTGCTTTGCTCCTTGAGAGGGGTCCCCATCCCCACCCCTGTCCCCCGGGAGTCCCTGAAGTCACCATGGACTGAGGGCATACCAGCAGCCCATCTCATTCACCCTGCTGGAGTGGGGCTGTGGGCCTCGGCATCCCACCTCCAGACCGCTGACACCTAAGAAAGAGCCTCGACGTGGAGCCTGCGTCTTGACCAGATGTACTTTGACTCTGATGACAGCACTAGGATTGGTAGGTATAGAATTGTTTGATTGTTTGTATTGTTGGTTTTTTGTTCTTACTCTGTATCAATAAATTCTCCTATTATCGACTGGCAGGGGTTGTGGTCGGTCTGAGGGTTGTGCCCGCTTGGAACAAAGGTATAGGTGCCGGGTCCAAATCCAGTGTCAACAGCAGCTGTGCCTGCCATGTGGGGCTGTTTGTGAGTGGGTGTCAGGGTGGGAAATTCACTAGAACTGCAAAGCTTTGCCTTAGGTGCCTGCCAGAGCCTACTCAGCAGCATCCGGTTATGATGTAGGCATAGGCCACTGCCCTGACCTGGTCATATAATCCATAGGGGTTAACTAGTTGGTGGTGGAGCCCACATTCTTAATAAAACACTTAACTTTATTTACCTTTTGGGAAATATTTCTAGCCACCGGATGTAGGCATTGACCAACTAGGCAAGGCTCTTCCTCATGCTTCTGGAGAAACATGTAAAACAAACAGGCAAGAGTCTGCTGATTGCTGTGGGGGTGGAATTATGAGTTGTAATTAAAGTTTTTATGGCCAGAGTTATTGATTCTTGACAGATTGGCTCCAGTTGCATGACATAGATATATAGGAGCACTCGTACTCCTTGCTCACCTTGGGGATCTTGAAGAAGTTGCTACTGCTGATCATCATAAAACAGGTAAAACTGATATTAAACAGCTGTCTATAGTGCAAATCCAGAGGCTGGCTGGGTCCTTCACAGGGGCTCAGCAAGTGCACCTAGCTGAAGTCCATGACTTCTTGGTCTCTCTGAAGGTTTTCTCCTATCTTGGTTCATGAAAGTCTAGCTGAGTCTCATTTTTGTGGGCATTGATTTTTAGGCCAGTCCTTTGGACTCGCAATGAGGGAATTTGCAGCTGTGCTTTAAACTTTCTTCCCTTGTTTAAATGGCCACCTCTGGAAGGACCCCAGTGATCTTTCTCCCCCTCGGAAGCTGGCAGAAAATAAATACTGTCCTTCCAAGTATTCCTCTAAGGGCTGAGCTGCTCTCTTCTGAATCCCAGCCAGCCAAAGTGGATTAGTGCCAGTCAGCATGGCTTAGTCTGTGGCTACGGAAAGCCTCCAACAGCCAGCCAGAGCTAGATACCCAGTGCCACTGAATGTCACTGGAAACTGGTTGCTGAATGTGCTTAGGGAGAATGTCAGAGTTGCCTCATAATACATAGGAGAAATCAGAGATGGAAACTGTCCCAGGTAGGAGGGGAAGGAGGAGGTTGGGGAATGGCTTCCAGGCTGGGGAAGCAGCAGGACAGGGTGGGAAGCTGAGATTGGGAGGAAGTGGCAAGGGGGGCACTGTTAAGATTTGTAGAGAAGCAGGGCAGTGGGATGAGAGCAGAGATGCAGTCAGGTGTAATGGGGGATGGCTTTGAGGGGTGGAGATTATTTTCCAACCTATCAAGATAGCAGTCAGTTCTGGATCACCACTCTTTTGATGCTGTCTCTTTAAGGAGGCAGCCCTGTTTAGACCTGATAAATGTTATGAGGTGGCCTGACAGCAAGAGTGACCTTTTTTTTGCATATTCACAAGAGGAGAAGCCTCTAGACCTACAGGTCCTGAGAGAAGGCAAAACACTGCACTGACAAAGGAGCTTATGGGTGTCTGTCTGCACTGGCACAACTCGAAGATGATAGTCATGGTGGCAGCCATGTGTAAGGTGCTCAGGGTCTAGTTCTGGGGTAGTAGAGAGAGCTCCATGCCCAGAAGCAGCTAAGACCTCTGTCTCACCTTTAATCTGTTCTTCAACCACATGATGCAAATGGTGTTCCTGGGGAGGGGTGTATTGTGCCTTCTGTATAATAGATTGCCAGCTCCAGGTCATTTCCACCCCAGCGAAGGCCTCGGAGCCTTTGATGATTACTTCCCCTTGGCTTTTCCAGGAAGCACTTGGGAAGAAGGATGTTGCTGTTCGAAACAGTCGCGCTTCTGCTGCTGCTGAGCTGCCCAGGCCTTGGGAAACCCACTGGTGAGTCTCTCTTCTTGGCTGGGCTTGGGTGTGAGGTTGAGTTCCCTTTCATTGCTTTTTCCCTCATGCTGCCATCAGTCCTGTTGGCAGGTAGTTGGGTCTAGTGATGAGAGAATGAACCCGGGATACGGGAGATCTGGGCTCTATTCCTGGCTCTGCCAATGGCCTCCTGTGTGACCTTGATTAAGTCACGTTGCCATTCTGTGCCCCAGTGTTCCCCTTGTAAAAGACCCCTGTGATTCAAGGACTGTACTGGGTGCTGACTCAGGGAAGGCACTTTGCTTGCAACCAGAACTAATGAATCCTCATCCCCACCCAGCGAGTGGGCATGCTTCAGTATCTGCACATCAGTACCAGCCTTCCTAGGCCATTCTCCTGGGGTTGAAGCTTCAGGCCTTGAGCCCCAGGTACATGAGCTATAGGCCTGCAGAACTGATTTTTCAAATATCACTCTTGATCTCCCCTAACTGAGGTACTAGGAAGAAATGCAGCAGGAGACACTTCTCCCCTTGGCAAATGCCTCCTGACTTATGCCAGCAGGTAAACAAAGGACAGTGCATGTCATTTCAAGAATTTCCCAATACCCAAAAATACAGGGAGGACACCAGTCCCAGCCTGTGTGGAGGAGGCTTCAATCAGCCTTGGGCTGGGGGGTTGAGAATGGTATCCCTGGCTGCCATCATCCCAGTTGTAGAAAGTGTCTGGGTTGGCATACTGTGCTCCATTGTCCATGAGGAGGTGCCTGGGGTCTGATGTCTTGGGTATGGAAGAGGAGACTCCTACCAGTGACTCATGCTGTGCGTGTTAGTCAAATGCCAGAGGGTAATAACCAGGAATCCTATCTTTTCTGCTTAAAAATCACAAATTCTCTGATTTAACACCCCCCACCTTCTCTGATTAAAAGACCCCCAAATCCATGTTTTCCCACAATTAAAATGAAACACCATTATATATAGGTATCAGTTGAACACAATGTTTTATTGATATAGTTACAATTTTAAAGTAACCTGGAAGCCTACCAGTACCTCAATCACTATAATATAATAAATTCTAAATACCTATAAATTTTGGTGTTTGATTTTGGTTCTTTTATCATGAAAAATCGGAGTTCTCCCTGCACCCTTCACTCGCCAGGATGCTGGTCCAGCTGCGGTTGTCCCCCCTACTGCTTTGTGGCTCTGAGCAGCCTTGATATGCCGGTGCGCTACCCATGCAGTGCACCTCACTCCCCACCCACAGCCCCTCCGGCCCTGCTGGTACCCCTCACTCCCAACCCACAGCCTCCTGGCCCTGCTCGTGCCACTCACTCCCCAACCACAACCTCCCATCCTACCAGCCTTGCTGGAGTGGGACCCAGCTGCTAGGGCTATGGGGCTAGGGACCCAGGTCCACAGCTCCCTGCCCCACCCCAGCATTACCTGAGTCCTGGTGGCTGCCTGTGGGAGGTGGCGGCTGCTGTGGCTGGAGCAGGGCCTGGAGCCCAGCTCCCCCTCCCCCACAGGCAGCACGGCTGGAGCGGAGCCCATGGGGTGGGGGCAGATGCAGGCTGCCCACTATGGTTTTGGGGCTCCCTGCCCTGCTGCCCTCCCCACTGGGGGCCTCTGTGGCCCAATGGGTAGGACCCAGCACAGCAGGACAGAGTGGGGCAGGGAGGCTCAGTGCCACTGCCAGGGTCCCGGTGCTGCCATGGCGAGGTACTCCTTGCTTGCCAGGCAGCAGCCGGGGGCACAGGTCCATGCCATCACCTTTGCTGTTGCAAAGTGGGCAGGGCATGCCTCACCACAGCAGTTTGGGGCTTCTGGCAGCAGCACGAGGCTCCCTGCCCTGCTCAGCCCTGCTGTGCCGGGTCCTGCCCCAGGGGGAGGGCAGCAGGGCAGTGAGCCCATATCCACCTCTGCCCTGTGCACAAATCTGGGGGACACATGCACCTATGCCCCTCTGGGACTGCACGCAGCAGAGGGGAGCCAGCCTCCCCACTGCCCCCTGGATGACCTGCCCGCGGCTCCATCCTGCTCCCCGCCCAGATCCTGCAGCCATGCATTGCAGCCCTGGGCCCCATGCACCACCAAGCTGGGTAGCAGCCTCAGCCCTGCCCAACTCCCTCCCTCACTATGGGGGCCTCAATACCCAACCCTCTGCAACCCAGTCTGCAAGGGGAAACCTGCCAATTCCTGCATTTTTTTCCTTAAAAAGAGAAAATCTAGATTTTTCTGTGTTTTTCCATGGCAAATGGAAAACCCAGATACCTGGTGATAACTAGCTCCCTGAACGCACTGAGAGCTATAATGGGTTAAGCAGCCCCCCAACCCCCATGCACCAGACATGCTTCACAGATTGGTCTGCCAGTGCTGCATGCCAAACTGATTTGGGTTCTCTGAGCCTAGCTGTGAGAGGCCTTGCTGAAGCCATCAAGGCCTCTCTTTAAACTCCAGCTTAGGAGGTTGCAGCAGGCTCTGTAATATTCAGGCCATGTCCCCACAAGAGGTGTGATGGCCCTCAAACCTGTTGCATGTGGGAGAAAGAGAACCTCAATTTCTCTTTGGCAATGCTCAGTTGAGTTGAGCCTCCAAATGATGATATTGCATTGGCTGTGGAAGCAGGAGCCATGGTCTGGGAGCATGCAGAGGAAAAAGTCACATGAAAGCACTTGGACTGTCCAATTACTAATACATGCACGCATCATGGGGATGAAGATGGCCCTGATGCTGTGTGGACAAGGTCTGCTTGCAGCCCTAGAGGGTGGATTCTAGGATGAGGCAAGGGATGTGAACATGTAAGGGCATAGTTCCCTCACTACTGCCCTTCACATAGCAGCAGGTGTAAGGCATGGCACAGGCAGTGTGGTGTAGGGCAAAAAAGTCCTTCCTTTGAACCCATGCAGTGCCCTCCAGCACTCAACCCCACTGCTCCATCTTAGGGTAGGATGTGGTCTTCTCAGTGTGTTGCACCATATGGGGAAGTCTCTGAAGGAGGAAAAGACACTTTTTACTGAGATGCTGCCTCTGCAACTGCTTTGAACGTGACCTTGTAAATAAAGTAAATTCAGGTTGGGCCCCTCCTGCAGAAAAACAAGCAGCAGGTTGGATGGGGAGGCAAGAGTTAACTCAAAACAGGAGTATCAAGAACCTGGGTTAATGTTAGAATATGTAGAGAACTACCCCAACCTTAGAGTTAATAAATTACTCAGCTGTCAAACAAATTAAACCTTTCTTGGAATGAGAACTGTCCAGAAGGCACAGACTGCCTGAGATACTGGTTTGGTGCAGTTGGGGCTTGGCATTTGTGGTCAATATAAAGGCGGTGAGAAATTGCTGCAGCTCACTGGTTATTGCACATTTGCAAGGTGCTTGCTGCTGGAGAGCTTGGGCAATATTACATTCTCCTCCCAAAAAAGAAACCATCACTGTCTTTTCATGACAATGTTCAAACTGCTCCTCCCTCCTTTGTGATTCCAAGCAGATTGTCCTGGGATAAAGTGTATTACCCCCGGTTTCCCCACAAAGCACATTGTGGAGGTCGCTGCCATCAGCTGGTCAGGGAGTGTAGCCCACTAGAGGCTAATCCTGCTTGGTAGTTTGGAGGTTGTAAAGCCTGCTTTCTCTCCCTTCTGGCAGGTGTTAACTCTTCAGCTTTGTCACCACTTCACATTGGCTGGGTCCTCTGCACTGTTGTGCTCCTGAAAGGCATGCTTGCTGTGAAGAAGGGGAAGGAGAGTTGAGTTTTTAGTCTGAGTTGAGTTTTAGTCTTGACTTATTTTGAAGACAAAAATCCAGAATCTTACTCTCTCCACAGGCCTGCTGTGGAGCAGTGGATAGACCGGCTGTGTTCAGTAAGCAAACTAACCTCTTGAGCCATCCACTCTATGGATGTATCAGTAGGCTCCGTCTTCTTCACCAGTTGCATTAGAAGGTGTTTCTAGCCACCACTGCAGCACAAGCATTCACCTGTACTGGAAAAAACTACAAGGGTTTTCTCTTGTTTTGCTTGTATTTGAGGGAGCTGGGGGAAAATGGTCTCAGCTGCTGAGACTGTTGAGAGGGAGGCAAGGTCCTGCAGTGCCTCTTGAAGGTGTGTGAACATGGAGCAAGGCCATGGGTATGCTCAGAGGGCTTGCAGTCAAGCTGAGGTTGATACCTGCAGGTTAACTTCTCAGTACAAGGTGTAGTATGGGTAACCTGATGTTTCTGTTTTTGAATGCAGAGCTGATCAGCTGCCTTCCTGGATGGTCCTACTCCAAAACCAGCTGCTTCAGGTACTTCCGGAGTCAGCGGAGCTGGGCGGAAGCTGAGGTAAGAATCTTCTATCCAAGAGCAGCTGCTCCAGGGCTAGGGACTCAGTCCCTCTGACTGTCCTGTTCTTAGTCAACCCAAAGAGTGTCCCAGTTTAGTGATATTCCACTTAAGTGTGTCTGATAACCTGAAACAGCCCCATCTCCAAGGACACCAGTGTGCTTACAACATAGTCCAGGGAGGTGATGCTTCCCCTCTATGCGGCACTGGTCAGGCCGCGGTTGGAGTACTGCATCCAGTTTTGGGCGCCACACTTCAAGAGGGATGCGGAGAATTTTGAGAGGGTTCAGAGGAGGCCACTCGTATGGTCAGAGGCCTGCAGGCAAGGCCTTACGAAGAGAGACTGAGGGACCTAGATCTCTTCAGCCTTTGCGAGAGAAGGCTGAGAGGTGATCTTGTGACTGCCTATAAATTCATTGTGGGGGGCAGCAGGGAATAGGAGATGCTCTGTTTACTAGGGCACCCCCTGGCTACAAATTGATGGAGAGCAGATTTAGGTTGGACATTAGAATGAACTTCTTATGGTGAGGGTTGCCAGAATCTGGAATGGGCTTCCAAGGGAGGTGGTGCTGTCCCCTACCTTGGGGGTCTTCAAGAGGAGGCTGGACATGCACCTGGCTGGGGTTGTCTGACCCCCGTGCTCTTTCCTGCCCAGGGTAGGGGGTTGGACTTGATGACCTACTGAAGTCCCTTCCGACCGTAACATCTATGAATGTATGGCACCCATCTACATGGCTCTAGACCACCCTGGGTGGATATGGGGGGGAAAGAGGGAGTGGCAAAAATCTAGATAACTTTGAAGGTGGAGCTTGATTGGTTTATGAAAGAGTTTCTACAAGGTTGTTGCTTTCAATAGCAGGTGACTAGACTCAGAGGCCTGGACGAATTAAATTGTTCCCTTTCAAAATGGCAGCCATGTACCATTGTTCACAATAAGCTTCCTGCCACAGGCTGCTCTAAGATGCCATCTTTCAAAATTGCCATTGTCTGGATGTCATTAAAGCAAGTCAGATATACTCCTAAAGAGTTTGCATGCACTTTTCAGTGGCCATCAGGTTCTCAGTCCTACCTCTCTTCATCCCATTCCATGTGCCTCTCTAAGCCAAGACCCCAAGCTCCTGGGAACAGGGTCTGTTTTGTCTACAGACAACTGTCATGCGTGGGACTCAGTGTCTCTGGTCTACTCTTCTGCCCTGGAACATCTCGTGGGAGGATCACTCAGGAAAATCTGAGCGGTCGCAAAGCTTCATGCGTGGATGACCTCTACCTGACCCAAGAAGTCTACAGGAAAACGAGAGGTAAAGCGCTGTTCGACCTGGTACTGGCAACTGGGGGTGACCTAATCAGCGACCTAGTGATCGATGGGAAGCTGGGTGAGAGCGACTACGAGCTGATCACCTTCACCATCCATCATAAAGCAGGCAAGTCAGTCAACAATACTGAAGTCCCTGACTTCAGGAAAGCTGACATTGACAAGCTCAGGAGGCTTGTAAGTGAGGCCCTAAGGGACCACGACCCCAGGGGGAGGGAGTTCAGGAAGAGTGGTTGCTCCTCAAGGGAGCAATCCTCAATGCACAAGCTAATTCTATCTCAGAGGAAAGGCAGCAAGAGGGCACAGCAGCCCCCCTGGGTCTCCAGGGATCTAGCAGACCTCCTGAGGCTAAAAAGAAAGGCCTACAAAGGATGGAGGACAGGATTCACCTCCAAGGAGGATTATTCTGCACTGGTCCGGTCCTGTAGGGAGCATACCAAGAAAGCCAAGGCTGCAACTGAACTCCAACTAGCTTTGAGTATCAAGAACAATAAAAAGTCCTTTTTCAGATATGTGGGGAGCCAGAGGAAAAGCAAGGACGACATTGGACCCCTGCTAAACCAGATGGGACATCTGACTACTGACGCCTAGGAAAAAGCCAACCTACTAAATGGGTACTTTGCGTCGGTCTTTCATCAGTCCCATGGGACGCCCATGCCCACTACGGGACAGGGAGGTCTGGGTGACGGTGATCCCCTGCCCTCCATCAATGCTCACCTCGTGAAGGAACACCTTGAGAAGCTGGATACCTTCAAATCAGCTGGCCCTGACCATCTACACCCCAGGGTACTCAAGGAGCTGGCTAGCATCATAGCCTAGCTTCTAGCACAGATCTTCGAGAACTCCTGGCGCTCTGGTGTAGTGCTCAAAGACTGGAAGAAAGCCAATGTGGTGCCTATCTTTAAGAAAGGGAGGAAAGTTGATCCAGCAAACTACATGCCCATCAGCCTAACCTCTGTCGCGGGGAAGGTCTTAGAAAAGTTTATTAAAGAGGCCATCCTTAATGGACTGGCCAACGCCAACATCCTGAGGGATAGCCAGCACGGGTTTGTTGTGGGTAGGTCTTGCTTGACCAATCTCATTTCCTTTTACGACCAGGTGACCTATCACCTGGACAAGAGAGAGGAGATTGATATCGTATATCTTGACTTCAGAAAAGCCTTCGATCTGGTATCCCACGATCACCTCTTGGCGAAACTGGCCAACTGCGACCTCGGGTCCACCACGATCCACTGGCTGGGGAATTGGCTCCGAGGTCAGACCCAGAGGGTGGTGGTTGACGGAAGTCAATCGTCATGGTGCCCTGTGACCAGTGGGGTCCCTCAAGGCTCTCTCCTTGGACCCATATTGTTCAGCATCTTCATTAATAATGTGGACATTGGAGTCAGAAGTGGACTGGCCAAGTTCACCAATGACACCAAACTCTGGGCCAAAGCATCCACACCTGAGGACAGGAGGGCGATCCAGGCTGACCTGGACGGGCTTAGGAAATGGGTGGACGAGAACCTGATGGTGTTTAACACTGAAAAATGCAAGGTTCTCCACCTTGGGAGGAAAAACTTGCAGCCTCCGTATAGGCTCAGCAGTGCTACGCTGGCTAGTACTATGGAAGAAAGAGACTTGGGGGTCATCATTGACCACAAAATGAACATGAGCCTTCAATGCGATGCTGCGGCTAGTAAAGCGACCAAAACGCTGGCTTGCATCCATAGATGCTTCTCAAGCAAATCCCAGGACATCATTCTCCCCTTATACTCGTCCTTGGTGAGGCTGCAGCTGGAGTACTGTGTCCAGTTTTGGGCCCCACAATTCAGAAAGGATGTGGAGAAGCTTGAGAGAATCCAGAGAAGAGCCACACACATGATCAGAGGTCAGGAAAACAGACCTTACGATGACAGGCTGAGAGCTATGGGGCTCTTTAGCCTGGAAAAGCGCAGGCTCAGGGGTGATCTGATGGCCACCTATAAGTTTATCAGGGGTGACCACCAGGATCTGGGGGAACGTTTGTTCACCAGAGCACCCCAAGGGATGATGAGGTCGAACAGTTATCAACTCCTGCAAGACCGTTTCAGGCTGGACATAAGGAACAATTTCTTTGCTGTCTGAGCCTCCAAGGTCTGGAATAGCCTGCCATCAGAGGTGGTTCAAGCACCTACATTGAATCCTTCAAGAGAAATTTGGGTGCTTATCTTGCTGGGATCCTATAACCCCAGCTGACTTTTCTGCCCCTTGGGCAGGGGGCTGGACTCGATGATTTTCTGAGGTTCCTTCCAGCCCTAATGTCTATGAAATCTATGAAATCTATGAACTGTGCGGGCCGGGAGCAGTGCGAGGCCCTTGGGGTTTTTTTTTTTTCACACGGCGGACTGTGGCCAGCAGCCCGGACATGCCGGGTCGGGGAAGGCAGGCGGCACGCTAGAATTAGGCACGGACGCTTAGTGGTTGATTTAAGATTATTTTACTTACACCGAAGATGGTCGCGGTGCAGGCAGGAAAACTTGCTTGAGTTGCAGTTACAGACAGAAAAGAAGAGAGGCGGACTAGAGTTCCTTCCCGTGAACCTTTTAGCCCAATCCGGTTGGAGGCTCTAAACCGCGAGCCTGTCGTGCCAACCGAAGAAAGTACTCGAAGCAAAGAGCTCTGAATAGACTCACACGAAGTTTGCTAGGCTCCGTGGAACTTGTGCGCTGGGAAGGGTATGTCGAGGGATCAGGCGGCGACGGGGAGAGGCTGATCAGACCCCTATAGTCTTCTTGAGATGCACGCTGGGTCCGATAGGCTCTGCAGTGCTTAGAGATCTTCACGAGACGTGAAGTTCTCCTCCTCCTGATAGTCGTGGAGTTCTCCAACTTGGGCGGAAACCGCTCAAGCCTCTTATACAGCTAGCAAGCCAATCGCTAGCCGCCACGTAGGAATAATTTAGAACTGGCCAATAGTGGGACGCAAATTTGAATATGAATGGCAGGAACTCCTTGCAGCGTGCATTTCTCCTTTGCAACCTAGAAATGCACCCTGCAAAGAAAGCTATGAGTGGCGGGAAATAATTTAGCCGTGCCGAAGCACACACAAACAAAAATCACACCCTTGGGTTGTGACATGAACAAGGCAGAGATCCATGCTGTTGCTGGTGACTAATTATTCTGTCTTTCTAATTGTTCAGGCCCATTGTCAGTCATTAAAGAAGGATGCTCATTTGGCCACTCTCCATGAGGCCAAGGACCTGCATTACATTGCCCTGGTTGTTTCATACTATCAGCAAACCCAACCTGTGTGGATTGGCCTGAATTACCCTCAGAAGGTATGTGATAACCTCAGACTTCTCCTAGGGTTGTGGGGGGTGCAAGAAGCGGGGCTCATGTACTTGCTGTGTTCTGTCGTCCCTGGAGGTGGATTTACTGGGCAGTAAAATGCCACATTGTAGGTTAGGTGAGACCTGCTGTGGAGTTCTGGAGGAAGGGGGCTCATACTGGGGGGAGGATGGAGTGATAGTGATGCCGAGAGCACTGGGGCCATGTAGTTGCATGGTACAATTCTGTGTGTATGTGATGCAAGTGGTAAATGATGAGCAGGGAAGCTTGCTCTACACTTGGGTGTGCTGCTGCCAGGCAGCTGTGGCCTAGTTCTAGAGACTAGGCAAGGTATGCAAGCAAGAGACAGGTTTAGTATCTTGGGTTTCAGAGGTGATAGGGTCTTGTCCAGTGGGTTGGCCACTACTTCAGGTTGCTCCAGGCTAATGTGAACTGCTTGGTTTTTCATCTTTCACTCACTTCATCATGCCTGAGTGCAGCTTCCTAACAGAGCATGGGCACATGCCTGTCCTGGTGAGACATTGGCTAGCAGCTGTAACAGGATTGGTATCGCCCTCAGAACGTCACTGACTCTCTATCCTCCCCAGTATAACTTTTGAGAGAGAGAGAGAGAGAGAGAGAGTGTGTGTGTGTGTGTGTGTGTGTGTGTGTGTGTGTGTGTGAAGTGACCGACCAGCATGGGGGGAACTGAAAGGATCCCTTACTGAAGGGCAGCCTATTTGTGGCAAGGTGCTCTGAGGAACAATGTGAGGTTCAGACAGCTGAGCCCTGCTTGCTCTTGCATGAATTAGTTGGTAGGTTTAAATGTGCTTAAATGGTTCTTTGAAAATCAGAGGGATTTGGAAAATGGCTCGTGCTGTCTGCTTGGATTAAGTGGCTACTTAATTCACTCAAGGGTTATCAATGGCTTATAGTATATTAACGCTTCACCCAAAGGCTGTGGTGCCTGAAATCTGCCCATGGCACGCCAACCAAAAGGTAATCAGAGGCCCATCTTCCAGCTCACACATCACGTGTTAATCACAGACATGAGCAGCTCATCCATCATGCACCCACTAGAGACTCAGTATCCTTCAGTCCTATCCCAGTCAAACAGTCACAGCACAAGTCCAACTTGTCTCACCTGGTACCCAGAAACAATTGGAAGAACCTCACCATAACTTACACACTCACTGTCCTATCCTGAGACCTCCTACCAACCACAGATTCCCTTTCGATCAGTCTCCCTGGCATGTTTAAGTTGTGTACCTCAAAGGGCAGTGCTGTTTGCTTTGTGGGAAGGCACAAAGGCTTTAACTAGAATTGGAGCCCCATTATACTGGGGACCGTGCAGAAAGAGGAAGAAAGGTCACCACTATGATTTTTGGCACATGGGCCACCAGCTGCAGAGAGGTGTGTGTTCATTAGCATTGTACATTCTTTTTATTCGTTACACATCCTATACACTGACCTTTCCTGTTTCATGTTTAATTATTTTCTTCCTTTCCAACCAGCTGGACAGCTGCATTACTTGTGGAAGAAAGGACTCCATCATGTTCCTTGTGTTACAGTTAGAGTCAATGATTTCTGAAGCTGATTTAGACATATGTCTGTTGGATAGCAGGTAGACCGCTAGATAGGACAGCTTTTGGGTTACTTTACAGATGACTTTTAGACTTAAGTACAATGATATTGTAGTGACCACCAGGATGTTTAAACAATTTCCTTCTTTCCTGTCATTTCCATACTTCTAAATGCTTTTAAATTGTATTCCTTAATATGCAAATGTTATACATTTAATGCTGGTATTAAAGCAGCACCCTCAATATCAAATATCCTCCTAAGGAATTTTGAATCTATGCTTTTCTGGTTGCAGAACCAAGGCTGGAAGTGGCTTGATGGAAGCACATATAAGTCCACTTCATGGCTTTCTGCCAGTGGGAGCCATAGTGGATCATGTGCCGAGCTCTCCCAGGATTATGGTAAGGCATGGCGGTAGGTGGCTCCCCCAGGAGAATTCCCAGCAGGATCCCAGCTGAGCTAGGTAGAGCTGTTTGTGAGTTCCCAGGATCTCACAGGTAGAACTTGATGGCTTACCTATATTAAAGTAGGCCTCAAAGGGCCCTTAAGGCCTTAGGGGAAGTAGGATATCCAAAGGGGCTGAAGAACATATTAAAAGAGCAACATCAAGGATTAGGCATATTTAGTCAGCTACGTAAGTCCACAGGAGTGTTTCAGCATATCAAGAAGATGGGATCAGCCTCTTCTTGAGCAGCACATCTGGTGACCAATGAACATCAGTTCTAGTCACCTCATGACCAGTCTCAATATCAACATATTACATCATCAGAAGGAGGCGTAAGAGTGTACAAAATAGTAGTGAATGGTCTAGAATGGGGCATGATGAGCAGAAGGGAGGCAGTGAGTGAAATGAGGGGTGGCATGTTCTAATATTGAAAGAAAATGCCACATAGGAGGCATGGGTAAAGGCTTTGCTCAGTGCTGTATTGTCAATGGGTTCCATGGGCTAACCATGTTCAGAAGGGATCAGGCACTCTTCCAGGTGAGGAGATCAGGGGTGATCAAATATTAAAAAAACAGAACAACAACCAAAAAAACCCCCAGCTGTCTTGGTAAAGGCAGCCTCTAAGTATTAGGGCTAGGAGGGAACCTGTCGTGGTCATAAATAGGGGTTTTGTCTCTGAAACAAGTCACTGGCTGCTACTGGATACCAGATAAGGGATAAGAAGGGTCCTGGTCTGAATCACTGTGGCAATTTCTGTAATCCCAGGCCTCCCTTTCTCCTTCATCCACAGCTGGTTGCCATTGCCCTTGCTTCCCCCACAGAACAGCAAAGCTTTCCTTCCACAACATGGGTCAATGCTCTGTCACATCCCACCACCCCCACCAAGGCTGCTTGTGTCATGCCACTTCCCAGCCCAGTTGGGCATACTCTGCCACTGCTGCCTTGCTCCTAGGAAGTTCTGCTTCAACTACATCTTTTCTTATTCTGGCATCCCTGTTTCTTGATTACTTAGACAATGTCCAACCCTTCCTCACCTCCTGATATGAGAATATTCTGGCAGGTCTCATCCGGCTGCCAGACTACATTGGACCTGCTCCTATCCATACCCCCATGTCCTCACTGTAGGATCTGATGCACCAGGCACAATTTGCAGCTCCACAGAACATGCCTTACCCCATATCACACCCCTGGGAGCTTGCCCCAGTGCTAGTCTTCATTTGCATCTCTTCACTCCCCCCCCCCCCCCCCCCCCCCCCCTACTTCTGTGCAGTGATCTTAATGCCTCTCCTAACACAGGTAATATCTGTACCAGTAACTGTACTGCTGCTTTTCTTTGCAGGGTTTAAGAAGTGGTCTGGTGCTGACTGCCATGAAGCTCATCACTTCGTGTGCAAGTACACAGTCCTACACTGAGCAACAGGTCCCACAGCCACCAGTCCCTGCTCCTTGTGCTATCCTGACACCTTCATCACATGGCAAAGCTTGATTTAGTTCCTGCCAAGGAGAAACACACAACTTGTCCATAAGCCATGACTATTCTCTGCAGTGATCTCTGCTGTTCTGTCTCAGCAGGGCTGGCTTTTTTCTGCTAAATGTCTCTCTTACTGAATGAATTTTGTGCTATTAGAAGGCTTCAAACCAATGGCAGTAGAATGTGAAATCTCATAGTTGCAGGCTGGAGGCCATCTCCCCCTTCCCAGTTCAGAGGCTTATGTGGGTTCACTTGGAGATATCTATTGCTGGGTTCAGTATCTCTAGCATAATCCTCCCCCATGTTACCTGCCCTACAGAGAGAGAACCCTATTTCTACCCCGTGACCTATTGACTCAGGCCCTCCTGTTGGTATCATTGGCACAGTTAGTGCCAGATACCAGTCCAGAGTCTCTTCATGTAGACTCCCATCTACTAAAGACTGGGCTGAGAACCAGCAGCTCACATTACACAGGCTGAGCCCACCCCAGTCTTCCCCAGCCATCACAAGGGAAAGATTATTGGTCCTTAATTGGCCGAAATCAGATGCGACTCTGCAAGGCAAAGCAATGATCCTCTTATCCTGGGAATGTCTGCTCCCTCCTTCACTCCTGAAAGCTGCTGGCAGTGCGTGCTAACCTGTATCTCTGAATAAACGGCAATGGTACAGCTCTGTGCACAGGACCTCTGTTCATCTGTGCCAGGTTTTGTCTTATGGTTGACGGGAACATCTGTTTTTCTAGGGAATGCTATGGAATGAAGCTTTTTCCATAGGCCTATCCTCACCCTCTACCACAGGTAAGAACGCTGTCACAGGACACTTGTCACTGCAGTTAGCCTGGACTCTTACTTGGGTTTGCCCCCCCCCCT
>NW_005842541.1:22808-28238 GCF_000455745.1 Alligator sinensis
CTATTTGGCTTTCACTCCTGAGTGTAGTGATACTTTTATCCAGTCTAGCTAGCTTAGTTTTGTGGGGGATAGAAAGCATTAGAGGCCACATGCCATTTTCACTCAGGCTGGTGAGGAATGTCAGCTTAATTCCTTGAGTGCTTGATAGTCCCCCAGGACCTTCCCACAATCCCTCTCACATGCTCACAAGGACTGACAAGTTCTCCAAAAATTCACTGGTGTAGAATCATAGAGCAGCACAAAGAACCATGGGATCATGGTTCCCTAGATAGGGCATATTAACTCTGGTAAGGGTTTTGCAGAATGGCTGGCCACATCTAGGCTAGCCTCCCTAGGTGCTCAGACCCAGGTACTGATCATCCTGAGAGCATAGGAGGTGTCCACAAAACCGTCCAAGATAGTTGGCCTACAACATCTCCTGAAAAGCTAAAGGCAGGAGATGTTGGCACTAGAGTCTGTGGCACATGTCTTTCATGGTTTGATGTGCTGATGGGGCCCAAAGCTACCAAATGCAGACCAGATGTCAAGAATGTGCTGAGCTTCAGTTGGCAGGAGGAGAGGTTGGAGGAGAAGTGGGGCACTGTGGTGGAGTCCATGCTCTGCTGTGGATCTTAAAGCACCTGGAAAAAGCTCTAGCTTCTTGTTGCATCCCAGACTGGGGCCTGTTGGGATGGGGAATAGGTGGAGGTGGGGTAGTCTGTAGGTCTTACCCTGGACAGGAGTTCTGCACTAGCCTTTTCCATCCAGGCCCCTAAAGGTCTCCTGTCGTTGCTAAACTGGAGGCTGAATCTTTACCACATCTATTTAGGCACTTGCTCACTTCCCAAGGCCCCCTTTTTACTCCTGGAGGGAGACCAGCAGTATCTCCTCAGTAGCTGCTGACAAAGAAACAGCTGCAAGGCTCTGCAAACAGATACTAGGAGAGGCATGAATTCATGCTGAAAGCACAGCAGGAAACAGCAGCCTGCATCTCCTGGGGTGTGGTCTTCTCAGACCTAATACTTAGCCCCTAAATATGCTTAGACATAGCCCCTACCAAAGAGCAGGGAAATGGCCAAGGTGCTCCCCCTGCTGACACCACAGGCAGCCACTGCCCAGGCTTTCCTGATGCTTTCAGGAAGTTGTCAAGCTCAGAATTGTCCCCAAATGTTCTGTGGCTTTGTTGGAGGCCAGACTGGGCCCCCTGTAGATCCTAAGCCTTTTTTTTCCTCTTCCTTTTCCTTGTTCAGATCGATCCCAGCCTTGTTTGCAGATAAACTTATGCACTTGGACTCTGTTAGCCAGGGCACTGGACCATTCATTGAGCAGGTCACCAGTTCAAGCAGAGCCATGGAAATGCCATTTGGATGTTGTTAAGTGTATTAGCATTACCTCACCAGGACAAGGGGCCTATTGCTTGCTAGATGGCAGGATACTTGCACAGCCGTTGGTCTGTTTTCCAGAATGCAGCATTCAAGGCCTCACCCCTGATCTTCAAAGCTTTTAAATCAGCTGAGAGCTTGTCACTACCGTGATCAGCCCATGGTATTGCAGCCCTCTGATGAAATGCAGAGAGCAAAGCCCATAATGAACCTTTGCGTGAGACCTGGCTACAAGGGGTTGTACAAGAGGAGGGGGAGCACACTTCCAGAGGTGGTTAGACAAATTGGGAGCCCACTTACCTTCAGGAAATGCTGTAAAGCCAAGTGCCTTTAGGGCAGTGATACTCTCACTGAGGCTCTTAAGTCACAAATGAGTCTGCAACAGTTGGTCTGCAGCTCTTCATAGAAAATGTTATCAAAGGGACAGGAAAAGCATACCCTGAACATAAGAAGATCAAGTGGTGCTGAGAAGGACAGAGCACTGTTGTGAATTATATGAGAGCCCATAGCAGGGGAGGTGGTGAAGAAGCACTAGGGGCAAAAATAAACCCAGTCGGGCAGTCGGAGAATAGCCTCACTACTGCTCCCTAGCTTTACCCCTTTGCTCTGTTGTGTGTGTTTTGTGAGGCCTAAAAGGAGAGAAGTCTGTGTGCTTGGGTCTGTCAGGAAGGACTGGGTCCAACCAGTCCAACCACTTTCCAAGATCTAGAAATAAAAATCATTTATGTGAAACCAGCCACTGATGATTGGCAGTCTCAAATTGTTGGATATCACACACCCAGGTCCTGATTCTAGCAAAGTGCCAATTCTTGGCAGCCCCTGCAGCCCCCTTTGGGTGCTAATTAGAAGTTCTGCCTTGCCCTAGAACAGTGATTTCCAACCTTTTAAAATTTGTGGACCTCTAACACATTTTCAAATGGAGATGCAGATCCCTTTGAGTTGTAATGTGGGTGTTCATATACTTTTAAATGACCATAGTCATCTTTTGAAGATGCCTTAGACAGTCTGTGGACCCCCAGGGGTCTGTGGACCACAAGTTGAAAACCACCTCCCTAGAAATAAGATGGTCATTATTATATATATCTCTTAGATCTCAAAAGCAGCCACTAGGTGTCACCAGATTGTCTTCCCCAAATGGGAGGGATCCAGTGCTGGTCCAAGAGCAGGTACATGATCAGGGCTGATCATGTAGAGTGACTCACAGGGTCCTTGACGGGGTCTGTCCCAGGCTGAGGATCCCAGTGCAGTGTGCATTGCTGAGAGGGCAAATCCTGCGCCCCTGCCCTCTGAATATGAATGTGCTCGCAATGAAATACAGAAGTAACTCGTGTGTGTTGGGGCAGGTCAGGTGGCTCCAGTAGTCAGAGAAGGTTTTTGCACTGTGGAGCTTAAGGGAAGGACTGGCCTGTGTTTTTTGGCAGCTGGTCGCATTAATGGGCCCATCTGTGATGAAGAGGAACCCAGGAGGGTTTCTACAACTGAGAGGGGAGCTGGCACTCTGGAGGGTGCTTGAGAGGGGGGTGAGGGCAGGGTGAGACACTAGGAGAGGTGTGTGGTATCGGGAGGGGGCAGGGTTTTCATGGCATAGCTTTTTGAGTTGGGTGTGTGTAAGAGGTGCTCTAGTGGTCAAGAAGGAGTAAAGAAGTCTTGGCTTTCACCAGCTGTGAAAACATGTGCAGGGTTTGATGATGGTTAGGATACCAGATTTACCAGGCGGGGAAGTCTGGCTGGGGCAAAAGGGGCAAGCTTGGCAAATGAACCTCTCTCTTCTCCTGGAGCAGGGGTCAGCAACCTATAGTCCATCAGCTGGATGTGGCCCACAAAGAGATTTCATTCAGCTTGCATTCAGCAGTGTGGGGAATCAACAGCATATGGTGGTGGCTGGGTTGCAGGCAGTAGCCAAGTTACACGCACAGGCCTGCCTGAAACTGAGCTCCATTAATTCGCTCTGTTGCTGCTGAAAGACTGCTGATTCCTGCCCTAGAAGGCAGAGAATGAATGGCTTCCTGGCTCCAGCACCCCAGGCTGTAAAGTACTTGGAGTAGCTTGGAAATGTAAGTACATACCTATCCTCCATCACTAAAAAAGGGTGAGACTGAGCTCCTAGAAAGCATTGAAAGGGCACATGGTTGCTGTAGAATGAACTTGGGTGTCTGACATCCAGGCCTAAGCCCCCAGGACACAGCAGGGGACACCTGTCAGGGGCTCCCTGTGTGACCTTGGGCAAGTTCCTCTGGGTCTCCGGGCCCCTCTCTGTAGAAAGCATTGGAGAATTTTTGGAGAACTTGTCTGTCCTTGTGAGCATGTGAGAGGGATTGTGGGAAGGTCCTGGGGGACTATCAAGCACCCAAGGGATTAAGCTGACATTCCTCACCAGCCTGAGTGAAAATGGCATGTGGCCTCTAATGCTTTCTATTGCTTTCTACAGAGAGAAAGGATAATGACCCTGTCCATGGGTGGATCTAGGATTTTGGAAAGAGGGGTGCATGCAGATTGTGTGGTGCATCATCACATATAACACAACACATCTTTTCTTTAGACAAAAAAACAAAACTAGAAGCTTTACTAATACAGTAGGGGCCTAAGGCTATTTTATTCAGTTGAAGATTGAAGCAACACAAATATATAACTTTATTAGAATGTGCATTCATGGATTCATAGATGTTAGGGTTGGAAGGGACCTCAGTAGGTCATTGAGTCTGACCCCCTGCCCTGGGCAAGAAAGAGCGCGGGGGTCAGACGACCCCAGCTAGGTGCTTGTCCAGTCTCTTTTTGAAGACCCCCAGGGTACGGGAGAGCACCACCTCCCTTGGAAGCCCATTCCAGATTATGGCAACCTTTACTGTGAAGAAGTTCTTCCTGATGTCCAACCTAAATCTGCTCTCAGTCAATTTGTGGCCATTGTTCCTAGTTACTCCAGGGGGTGTCCTAGTAAATAAAGCATCTCCTATTCCCTGCTGCCCTCCGCTGATGAATTTATAGGCAGCCACAAGATCACCTCTCAGCCTTCTCTTGCGAAGGCTGAAGAGATCCAGGTCCCTCAGTCTCTCCTTGTAGGGCCTTGCCTTCAGGCCTCTGACCATATGAGTGGCCTCCTCTGAACCCTCTCAAGATTCTCTGCATCCCTCTTGAAGTGCAGCGCCCAGAACTGGACACAGTACTCCAACTGCAGCCTGACCAGTGCCGCATAAAGGGGAAGCATCACCTTCCTGGACCTGTTCATCCTTCATCTGCTAATGCACGATAAAGTGTGGTTAGGCTTGTTGATCATTTTCTTACATTGACGAGTCACGTTCATCTTGGAGTCAACTATGACTCTAAGACCCCTTTCCGCTGCTGCGCTGCTGAGAAGGCCATCCCCCAGCCTGTAAGCGTGTTGGTGGTTCTTCTTGCCCCAGTGCAGCACTTTGCACTTGTCTTTGTTGAACTGCATCCTATTTCGTTCTGCCCATTTTCCCAACTTGCCCATATCTGTCTAGATCCATTCCCTACCCTCTGGTGTGTTAACTTTGCCCCATAATTTGGTATCATCTGCTAACTTGGACAGGGTGCTCTCCACAACCTTGTCCAAGTCACTGATGAAGACATTGAATAGCACCGGTCCAAGGACTGAGCCTTGTGGGACTCCACTGCCCACATCTTTCCAGGTCTATATCAAACTGTCCACTACCACTCTGGGTGCAACCCCTAAGCCAATTTGCCACACACCTGATCATGTGTATCGAACGCCTTCTTCAAGTCCAGGTAGATGACATCTATCTCGACTCCTGCGTCTAAGCATTTTGTGACCTGGTCATAAAAAGAAACAAGGTTAGTCGGGAAGGATCTACCTTCAATGAACCCTGTGCGGGCCGCCTCCCAATCCCATCCATGCGGCCATGTGTGGGCTAGGAGCGGTATGCGAACCCGTGTTTGTGCACGCAGGCTGTGGCCAGCAGCCCGGGCACGCGGGGTCAAAGAAGACCGGTGGCGAGCTAGAATTAGTTATGGACGCATAATGGTTGATTAAAAGATTGTTTACTTACACCAAAGATGGTCGTGGTGTAGGCTGGACAGTTTTCCAGGCTCA
>NW_005842541.1:28256-61237 GCF_000455745.1 Alligator sinensis
GCTAGAGGCCGTTTGGCCCCCGGAGTGGTTGAAGCTCCGTGGGTTCGGTAAATAGGCCCCCGGAGTTGTTAAGACTCCGTGGGTTCAGTAAATCGGCCCTCTATTGCTCTCTTAAGGAGAAAAAAAAAGCTGGGTTCGAAGGGATTAGCAGCGCTCAGAGATCTTCACGCTCTTTCTCCCAAACTCCAATTGCTTTCTCTCTCTCTCTCCCCAACTTGGGTGGAAACCACTCAAGCTCTTTATACGGCTAGCAAGCCAATCGCTAGCCACCACGTGTGCCTATATTAAGATCAGCCAATAATGTGGCGCGAATCTCAATACAAATGGCGGGAACTCCTTTGCACTGTGCATCACTATGATGGAAAAGAAATGCACCATGCAAAGAAGGCTATAAACGGCAGGAAATACTCTTCTGCACGTGGGTTCTCCTATTGCAAAAGAAAACTCCACCGTGTAAAGAAGCTGCAATTTGGCGGGAACATTTAGCGGTGCCGAAGCACACAAAAACAAAAAACCACAACTTTGGGTTGTCACAATTTCCTTTCAGCATTATTTCCCCTGCTGGGCTCCCACAAATGTAATCCTTAATGATTTTTTCCAGAGTTTTCCCAAGGATAGAGGTGAGACTAACTGGTCTAGTTTTCCAGTTCCTCCCTCCTCCCCTTCTTGAAAATAGGGGCCACATTGGCCCTTTTCCAGTCCTCTGGGACCTGACCAGAGCACCATGTGTGCTCAAACAGCTGTGCCAGTGGCTCTGCTATGACACCGGCCAATTCCTTCAGCTCCCTTGGATGAAGAATTGATTTGCTTATATCATGTATTATGTATTAAAGCCACAACAAACTAGGCAAAAATAATTGAAAGTTGTTGTTTCTTTAGTCCTGTGGTCATTAGCAGTAAATGTACATCTCTTTCAGATTCATAAAACAAAATCAAGTCTTCTTGAGCATTTTCACAATGCATCCAGTATTTTGCTGAAAGCTATTTCCACACCTGAGTTAATGTTTTTAGCTCGAGTTAAAAACAGTCTGTAAGGCTGTGAAACAGGAGCTACATTACCAGGAGCAGTGAACTCACAGCAGAATTGCAGAAGAAAGAAAGCTTAATTAGTGTAACATTAAGCCAATTGAAAAAGAAAAGAGGGTCATTAATACCTGTGGAATGAAGAATTTAGAAGAAATCAGGTAGATTATAAAGAAAGACAAGGTCAAGTGACCCCCTCACCACTCCCTGAATAGAAATGCTGCTTCCACTGCTAGACAGTTGGTGTTAAACTTTGGGTGCATCAAAAATCAAAGCGGGGTGCAACTGCACCACTGCATGCCCCTGGATCTGCTCCTAGTACTGCCCCATCTGCTGGGTGGGCTGCGAGGACAAAAGCATTAAAGATGGTGTTTGGAAGCTAAGAAAACATATTTACAACCCTGCCTGGCTCTGCTAATCCCCCTCTCTGGTAAACTGAACTGCTGCGGCTGCTACTGCTGCTACTGTTCAGCCAGAGACAATGTAGGAAATCCTCTGTCCCCAACCTCATTTGCTGAAGCTTAAATGGGACAATTGCATAATGTTTTACATGTGAGCAATCTCTTCCCCCTCCCAACATGCCTCAACGAAATCTCCTACCAGAATGATGATCCTGCAGAAGTGGGGGCCAAGCTGAGAAGGTTGACTCGGATCCAAATGTGTTCATGTGGTTCAGTGCAAACATACCAGCCAAGACCTGTTTTGTTTTACCAGTGCACTGTTAAAAGTTGTATTAAATAGAACTGCTGCAAACATGAAGGTGTTGGCATACCTGTCCTGTGGGTGTGTATCATATATCATGCTTGTCTCATAAAGAGATAAATATATTCAGTTCCACTTAACAAGACAGACAGGAGAGAAAATACTCCAGAGTTTCCTTTCTTTCAGAAAATCCTTCTTTTAGAAAATCCTCCTTTCATATGTCTGACTTAACATTGCCATTAAAACATTAACTCCTGTATTTCCTCACTGCTTTTCCTCTGACCACAGCCTGTGTCCTGTAACTGTGCTCCATGTGTGTACATGCATCTCTCTAGCACCCTTCCCAGTCTCCTGAGTTGACCATTCTAGGGTAGAGAGGTGTGAACCATGCTTTTTTGTTTTTGAGCTGAAGTGGGAAATTGGTGTGGGGAGGAGCAGGGGAGAAGAATTTATTTGGGGCTGAACCAAAGATTTTTTCCCCTGCAAAATCAAACAAAAGCAGCCCCTTTTTCTCTTAATAGAGGTCCATTTTCTCCCTAAAAAAATGCTACTTTGAAATGTCATTCAAAACATGGTAGTGTGTCTCAGCATTTCTGACACAACACACTTCCTTTTGCAAATGTCCACATGAGACGATTTGGCATCTTTGATATTTTTCCTACCATTTTCTTCCTGGCTGAATCTCCATATTTCTAGTGAGTTTACTGTTAGCAGAAGTTTTGTTCAGCTCTGAGACTGAGACTTCACGTTAGTGTTTTCCTCCATCCTCCCTTGGCTCCTCTCCATGTCTCTGAGGCCTTCTACCTGCATTAGGTAGAACTCTTCTGGTGTTGCATAAATTTGCCCTTTGTTGCTTTGCTTGGAGAAAGGACAGTTATTTTGGTTTTTCTACTCCCTACTTTTGGCATCTTGTTGAAAAGTCTGACCATGGCACTGAGCAGTGTCCTCACCTTGCACATCCACTTCCTTCTGGAGGGAGACCATCCATCAAAGCAATGCTGGGGACAGGCAGTGTTCTTCTAGTCCAGTGGTTTTCAACTTTTTTACACTCAAGGTATCCCTTGGAAAATGCCAGCTCTTAGTGCTCACTCATTTCTTCACCCCAGGCTCAGGGCACCCCAGTGTGCCTCATCACCCATCAGTGTTGAGAGTACTCTGTGTTCTAGCTCTAGCCAGCTGTGTGGAGAACTGCATGCATTCTCCTTTAGATTCCACTTGTGTCTATCAGATTCCCATGAGATTGTTGGACTGGTGCTAACATTGTAATAAGGGTTAACGGTCAGCCTTCTGGAGTGTGTAGCCCAGTGATGCTGAAACCTTCAGAGGCTGGCATGTGGTTTACCTTTCTTGCCTATGTTGAAAAGCAGCCTGGAGGGCTCACATCAGTACATCCCATCACCAGACTTTGCTTAGAAGAGTAAAGCATATTCTTTTGAACAGTAAAGCATATGATGACTGGGGGCAGCTGCCAGTCAGAACCAAGTTGTAGGAATAAAGCTGGCTAAGAGGGTAATGGGATCTGCTCATACTCTTTTATTGTAGTGTCATGTAGAGACACGCAACACTGCCTACACTGCTTCCTAATCTGAAAGTGGTATTGCCCCTGTAGTGTGGTACTGTGCACATGCTACATGCTGGTTGCCTTTGCCTCCTGTCTCTTGTCATTCCTGTGTCTCCTGTCACTGGAATGAAAACAGTATCATCTTGGTATTAATGAACTTTCTTCCATCCTCGCTTGCTGTCTCTGAGGAATGTTGCTTGCACCCAGGTGAGCTGATACATGCTGCTGTTGATGTAAGCATTGGGAAGCTAGGTGTGCTTTTCCATATCACATTCCATTTCACAGCTCAAACAGCTGAAATCATAAAGGGTTTGAAAGGGGCCCTCTAGGAGGCCATCTGGTCCAGCCTCCTCCTCAAGGCAGAAACATCCCTGGCTAAACCATCCATCCATCACTGAAATTCATCTGACCTGCACTTAAAATTTCTTGTAACAGAGACTGCACATCCTCCCTAGAGCATGGGTGTCAAACTCACCTGCCCACCAGGCCGGATCCTATCTGCAGGGCTTCTTAGGGTTGGATCCCTAAGAAGTGGCAGCAATAGGGCAAGCATCATCAGTGGGCCATAGGGGTTAATACACCTTTGCTTGACCCTGCTGCCAATGCTTGTTCTCAGCAGGGCTCCAAACCCTGGATTTCAATAGTTGGCCCAATCCCTGCTTGCCCCACCCCTAAATCCCTGACCTTTCCAGGATCCCCACAGGCCATATGGCATGGCTTTACAGGCTGGATCTGGCCCATGGGCCATGCGCTTGACACCCCTGCTCTGGAGGCTCTGTTTCAATGCTTCACCCCACTCTTGGTTAGAAAGTTCTTCCTGATATCCAGCCTCAGTTTTGCTTGTTGCAATTTAAGACCATCCATTCTTGTCCTCTCCCCTATAGCCTCAGAGAATAGTCTGTCTTCATCCTCCATATAACCACCCTTCAGGTATGTGAAGGCTGTTATCACATTCCCCCTCAGTCATCTCTTCTTCAGACTAAAAAAATCCCAGTTTTTCTGCCCATTAAATTATTTGAAGCATCTGCTCTGTATCAATCCAGTCTTGTCCCAGTGTGTGCAATCCCCACAGGATCCGTTTGTTCTGCCAACACAAAATGCTGACACCCATCTAGTCAGTAGTGCTCACTGATGGAATTCAGCATGCACTCCATTTTCTTTTGACACTGGATTTTTCTGGTACTCAAAACTTTCCAAGCAAGTCGTTGCCTTCTGGGCTGAAATTTCCTATGATTTGGTCTGTGCCTGCAGCTTTTTAAATGTCTAAGTGTGAGTTGAAAGGGGTCAGTTGAGTTTTGAAAGAAAACACATTCTTCCCCCCCACAGTTAAAGAAAAAGACTCCATGCAGCTCTGTCTATTGCAAATTTCAGAAGTCAGACAACTGAAATGTGCAGTGGGCATGCACCCACGGTGGAGCTGCAGCTGTGGGATGAGGCTGGGCAGGAAAATCTGCTTGTTTTTACTCGTGTTGAGAATATTTGCAAATCCTGTTGATTGTGACTACTTGTCATTCTCAGCCCCGCAATGAGCTAAATGCAGGGTTTGAGGCAGATCCAAAATGACAGCACAATTCATTCAGGTGGGAACCTGACAATACCGGGGATCCCTTCCCTTAGTGTCAGTGGCTTCCTAGCCTTGGCTCCAGGGCTCTGCATTTTTGCTATAAATAGTTTCTAACTTATTTGAATATATAAGTGTGTGTCGGGGAGCAGGAGGGGAAGGGAAGGTAATACATACTCTTGTTATGCATAAGCATGCCTTTAGGCTCAGGGAGCTGTGCACGTAAGGTTCAGCTAACAAAATGCATGCTCACGTTCTGGGCACTGTGTGTTGCTCCGAACCAGACAAGAGAACCTTTCAGACTTCCCAGGGATCTGTCAATGTGTCCTTTTTGTCAGAGCTCAGCCTGGGTTTCTATGGCAACTCATTCTAGTCCTTGGTTTGAGAGCCAACTATTCTGCTTTCCCCTGTGAATTCACTTCTCTGACTCCAGATGTGATGGAGGTCTGTGGAGTTAACATTTCTCCAGGTTCTTTGGGAAACCAGAAGTTAACAGCTGGCGAAGGAGGAGTGAGATGGTTGCCAGTAACTTGTGGGAGGCTGGAGTTATGGGGGGCTTGGGGAGTAAGGGTGGCTTGGGGAGCTGGCATTTTCCAAGGGATGCCTTGAGTGTAAAAAAATTGAGAACCACTGGACTAGAAGAATACTGCCTATCTCCAGAAGTGCTTTGATGAATCATCTCTGTGAAAAAGACTTACCTGCTGAAGTCAGGAGGTGGTGGGACACCGCACCAGGAGATGAGCGCGGGAAAAATGAAACCGCGGTGGGCAAAGATCAAAGAGAAAAAAAACGGACGAGCCAGAAGGAGCTGGGGACAGCTCCTGCATCAGCTTGGACATGTTTTATACATGCCTGCCAGGGCCAATTGGCCAGCCGGATGCCCAGGGCCAGGATAAAAGGCCTGGTGGAAGAGCAGCAAGGGGGACAGGAAGTGAACCCCCCAGCCGGTCCGAAGGGACAGGAGTGCACCAGCGGGCCCAGGGAGGGGACCTGGTGCACACCCGCCCGGGGGGGGGCCTTGTGCCACACCCCAGGAGGGGGTAGCCCCAGGGATCCACGGCCAGTGTGAGCCGGGGGAACCACCCATGGAGCCAGAGTGGGCATTGACTGGCGCCGACAAAGACTGGAGTCCTGTGGGACCCAGTGACACCTTAAGACGGACGCCACTGGCAGGCAGTAAAGGCCCAGTCCAAGAAAGGGACGACGCACTGAGGAATAAGACAGTGCCAAGAACGGACGATACCTATGCAGGAAAAAGGGGGCCACAGAAGACTTTCAGGGAAAGAACAGCACCAATTGACTGCAGCCGTCAGACCCTATGAGCTCAAGCGTTAAAGAAAATCCAGGACATCACCCTCAACAATGCAAGTGGCAACATCATGGCTGGTGGTAGGTGGGGCATAAGGAAGATGAAGCCCCACATAAAAGGAGAGGCAGAAGTGACCGAGGGAAGGCCTCGGGGGGCAGGACCAAACATTGTCCTCCCGATTCAAACAAACTAATCATCAAAGTCGTGGCAGGAAAGGCCCCTGGGGAACCGCCCCAAAGTTGCTTGGTGACCAGAACGTCTGTCCTGAGAAGCCACAGCAAGGTTCGAGAGGCATTCCTACCCACAACGTCCAGGGGAGAGGCACAGGAGGCTACCATCTCCCTCCCCTTTGGTATGTATGTCACTGAAAGTAACTTCCTGCACCATGAACCTGGGGGCAGTGACTCCCAGCAGCTTGGCCCTCTGTGTTCAGGCCCAGGCTTGATCCCAAAGCCATCTCAGCTCCACCTTTGTCTTGCATTAGGCCTGGCTCCCTTGTACACTCCAAAGCAGTTTGTATAGCAGGGGCTTCCTGACCTCCCTTTCTCAACAGCAATTTCCTGGTTGCACAGGAAGGGCAAAGTGGTCCCTATTGCTGTTGCCATACTCCTGTGTATCTGTGGCCTGGGTTCTCCCCAGTTAAAGGGCTTGCAAGGGGCAGCACTTCTGATGAATGAATGTTCCTGGCAGCTGGTGGCATTGGCGTATGTACCAATGGTATTTCAGCATGGCTGACATCTCCTTCCAGTGTGAATCCTGTCTGGAGAATGAGAAATGACTTGAATTTTGTGGGAAGGCCTAACATTGAACACACCTTCCAACAAATGCTTCCCAGATGCAGAACAACAGTGTTCACTTTTAAGGAAGAATTATGTCTTTGCTTGAAATATTCTGTTCCAGGCCAGGGAGTTTCTGGGCCACCAATTTATGACCTTGAAGCTGACAAATGAAAATGAGAAAGTGCTTTCCTAAGTGCCAATTCATTGCTGCATATAGCATAGTTCAATATGGTTAATGCTGTCTGTGAGGAGTGTTCATTGCAGTCAGTTGGTTATCCTCCATTCAGTCTGAGGTGCTAGGTTTGTGAAGGACTTTTTGTAAGGTTTAAAGTGGGCCCGGGGGGGGGGGGGGGAGTGGGGAATTGGCTCATTTCTTATCCTACATTCAAGTGAATGTAGCTAACAGCTGAGCATGCCTGAGGTTGGGATCAGGTACACCTTGATGCACTTGTATAGTCCCAAGACAACTGATGTCTGCTTCTGAACAGTATGTGTGGTGTGGTCCATGATAAGGGTTGGACACCATTTACTCAGTCTCTGAGTGCTGAAGAATGGTTTTGTCTTTTCAGGCAAAGTTCTTTGGGTAAATGTGATATATTTTATTAAACCAACTAAATAGTTGGAAAAATTGTTCTTTGTAAGCTTTTGGGCACAAACATCCTTCTCCAGGTGTAGATCTTTTCAGTCGCGCATGGGAAGTTGCATACCAAACCAAGGAGGTCTTGGAAGCCGAGGTCAGGGAATGTCAGAATTAGTGCTTGGTGCAGAATGAACTGTGCCATAATGCCCTACTATGCACATACTTTGCTCCCCTTCCTTCTTATTTCTTGATGATGTAGTATTTCTCAGAGCATAGAATTCCCACCACTCCACAACTGTAGCTCAAGCAAATGCTGCCTCTCAAGTATGCTCACTGGAACTCTTTTCTTGCTGCAGTTACTTCTGAGAGGTGGTCCCAGAGTAGAGGTGGAAGGATTGCACAAAATAGTCTTAGCTAGAATTAGGCTTAAAGAAGAATACGCCCATAACGACATGGTGAGCCTCACGGTTTGGATTTGTCTGTGGGACTCATTGGACAGTGTTGTGCACAATGGAGTCAGTTTATCTCATAGCATTCAGTCCATCCCCTTGCACTTGCTGATGCTCAGTCTAGAGGCTGGAATGCTGATACTCTTGTCAATAGCTGTGGCCTTGCTTGTTAGTCCCAAGTCAGCAGTCAGAATAGCTGCCCCTTTTCCCCTCCACTGACTCCTAAGTGTAAACAAAGATGTTGACAGTACTTGCAGTGACTGAACTGGGACTTATCCACATAGCAAGCTTCCCCAGTTGCTGCCCCATCAGCAACCTCACCCTGGATCTAAGGGGAGGTTCTTCCATAGATAATAGAGAATAATCTATAGGCGGTGCAGTTCTTGGCTGCTCTATGTCAGCAGGTGCAATGTGCCCCATAGCTTTTCCTGAAAGCTGCTGCTCACTTCTGTATGCTCTGCGGCCACGCCTTAATGTTAAACAAAAGGGGAAGCTGAGAGTTGATACCCAAGAGGGGAAACAGTATTCTCTCAATGAGGAGTGTGTCCTCTTCACAGGGCTCCACCTTCCCTACACTGTGACCTCACCACACCTGTCAGGCCAATACTATGGTCTTTCCAATATGGAGTCTCTTGACCGGTAGCTTACCTGGTCACTGATGCTTATTCACTACCTTTCCCAATAAGGCTCCTTGGGGTTCACTTGATCCTGACATGCACCCCTTTTATCAGTGCACATGTTCTATGAGTCCAGTACCCATCATGCGGTCCTCACCCTCAGTTGAGGGGTTCTCCACATCACTCATTACTCACTTGTATAGGCCTTGCAGATGCAACATTTTTCCCTGTTGACCTTGCTTTAGAAAAATCACCTGTCTTCCTTGGTGGTGCCCTTTGGCTGGCCTGTAGGCTCTGCCAACCAATTCCCCACTGGGACTTCTCTCAGCCACTCCCCGCGCAATGTGGCTTACCTGTATTCTAGTCTCTATGCCAGAGAGTGGAGTGACCTGCTCTTTCCCGCCGGCTATTCTTCACCGGTTCCTGCTCTAGATATCTGATGCTTGTTCCTGCTGGAGAGCACCAGTTTGTTGCTTTCCCAGGCTTTTCCTGTGGCTCTGCAGAGAGCTGCACTGCTTTTCCCCTAGGAGACTGTGCTTTCCCCTCTCCAGGGGACTAATGGGCCTTGGCCCTCTCACTTTTGGGCCTGCTGGGCCTCTTAGGGGCCAATCACATTCAGCTCCCTAGCCACATGATCACCAGCATCTGGGGACTGCTGGAATCTGGAGCTTGCCAGCTCTTCTGGGTTCCCTGCTACCCCCGGGTAGGCTTGCCACCAATGGCGGCAGAGGCCTGGTGTGACTTCCAGCTGGGTCAGGTGGTGACTCAGTCACACCTGGGATCTCGCTCATCACAAGGGTCAGAACCAGTTCCTGGCTAAACCTGGAGAGCCTGCTGGTGGCAGTGGAAGACTAGCATGGCTTCTGGGTAAATTAAGTCATGATCCTGGCTATACTCAGGGTCCTGCTTGTAACAGTGGCCAGGGAGTGGCTCCCTGTTACACCATAAGCCTGCCATTGAGTGCCAAGCATGGTGGTGAGTTTATGAAGTGGGCACAGGAGCTGAGGCACCAAGTTCCTCTCCTATATGGGCTACCAAATGCACTTCCCTAAGCAGGCTGGATGCAAACAGGTTTGCTACAGGTGACAAACTCCACAGCCTATTTGCAAATGCTCAGGATATCCTGTTCTACAATTTGGGTTAATACTAGAGGGAGCTATAGTGGGCAGCAATACCTGTAATTAAGCTTGCTCATAACTTGCCAGAATGTAATTGCTGGGTGTAGGCCCTCAAGCTGAATAGCTTTTGGGAGGATTCAGCCATTTCTGAGATTAGAGAAACATGTTGTTGTTGTGCCCATGTCAACAAAGGCTTTGCAAGAGGTAGGTTTGCAAAGATGTTCCTGCCTCAGGCAGGGCGTTGGAATGGATGACCTCTGGAGGTCCCTTCCAGCCCTACTTCTCTCTGATTTTTAAGTTCTCTCACCTTTGTGCTTTGGAGCAGAGACTTGAAGATTGGCAGGAGATGCTTTTAATGTCAAGGCAGTGGTTTTTGGCATTCCCATAAAGAAACATCATTTGGGATGTGTTAGAACTTGGAAGCCCAATTCTGTGTTGATTCCATCTGGCATGGACCTGAGCATGCCATCAGCATGCTCCAGCCTCATACAACTTCTACACGTCAACAGGGCTATACATAAGTACCACCCCCCATATCACAGGGCAACAGTGTCCAGCCTGGGGATGCGCGGGCCACCGTGGTGCTGCTAAGGGCCACTGCACTGTGTTGGATGCCAGAACTAAAAGATTCTCATGCTCTGAATGCTCCTGCTATTAGCACCCAGACAAGGAGGAAGAAGACATAGCCTGCCTTGGGATGTGGGAGGGTGAGGAAGTGGGAGCATGGGGTAAAGGAATAGCAGGAGTCAGATGGTATGGAAAAATTGAAGGGAACACTGGCCAGAAGGCGGGGAAGCAGTGGAAGAAAGGAACCAGTGAGGCAGGAAAGGAGAAGGGGGTAAGGAGCCAGAGGGGGCAGCAGGGGTGAGGGTTTGAGGACTTTGTAGGCATGGGTATAAGAGGATAAGAGAAGAGGCCTCAGGAACTGGGGAGTATAATGGAGATGACAGAAGTGCAGAGGGGACCAGGAACTTGGGGAAAATAGAATCAAAATATACTAAATAGTAGTGCATTTCTGCTGCCCCCCTCCTCCCCCAACCCAAGAACTAGAACTGAACCCTGGAGTCACGAGACTACATGAACTTGCTGTTGGCAAATATCTGTAAAACCTACTGATGAAGTGTGTGTCATATCACTCAAGTACCTGATGCGCAGAGGATGATAACAGATTACTACTGTTAGCACTTTCTCCAGCTGGCAGTACCAGGTTCTCCAGGGGTGGTCTAGAATTCTGTGCCATGGATTTAAAGCTCTGAATCTTACAAATGAAGCTGAGATGTGTGTTGGTGTTTCCACAAGGCAGAATTTTAGAGAAAGGGGTTCGTTAATTTGGAAATTGCATCAAGGAATGATGGTGAAGGAATAGTGACACACTCAACGTTTAGGAAATACCAGAAATACATGCACATTATAATATTATTTCATGAACTATTTTTTCCCCACAGGACCCTGTCTCATTCACCGTGAGGGCTGGACTTTTCTGGGAATAAATCTGGGTTACGTGGTGAAGGGAGCCTTCTATAAGATCTTAGCCAAACTTCATTGGTAGTCTTTAATATTTTTTTTTCTGGACATCCAGTGTAAGGCACCTGGGCCAGATTGGCAGAAGCACTGGGCAGTGGAAGTTTGCTTTGAACATACAATACATAAAAATGCTGATACCCTGGCAAGTCAGGCATTGGGCGAGTCGAGCACAGCATCCAACATTAGTGGACCTTTGGTGAGTGTTTGGCCATTGTCTCTTTGTGCCTTACTTCCCCATCTGTACAATGGGGATAATACTTTCTCACCTTGCAGGGCTGTGGCAGAGGCTAATCTGTTCCTGGCTGTGAAACGCTCTGATTCTGCCGTGAGCATTGCAGAGAGACAGCCAGGAGGAAATGAAATAACTGCTTTCAGTGCAGGGCCTGGGTGGCATGAGACACAGGAGGCCTGAGCCAGATATTGGAGGAGGGAGGATATAAAGTAATGAGTGAGCAGGTGACTGGGGAATTAAAGGCTATATCCCAGTGTGTATGCACGAGAGGCATATTCAAGTTTCAGGTTGAAAAGTTTCATTCTGGCACTTCTAAACTTTTGAGGGGTCAACTTTGCAGGCCTCACAATATATTTTTTTCAACATGATGTTTTGGTTGCTTTAATGTAGCTATTACATCAAGAACTGAGGTAAAAAAAACATCAAGGGTGCAAAGTCATGCCCTCACAAGTTCGGAAATGCCAGAGCAAAGGCTGCCCATGGTAAACATGTTAACTGCAGCAGTGCTTCAGTGAGACAACACAAGAGGACTTTGGCCTGAATTCTGCTGTCAGTAGCACTGCATGACAGCAAAACAACCCCTCCCTTCACAAAGACAGGCAGCCTTTCCAGAGACCTGCACCCACTGTCCCTCACAGCAGCTAGGAGAGGCAGAGCTTGGCTGTGGGTTATGGCATTGTCTAATTTGTCTGTTCTGTATCACAGCCACAGATGGGGCGCACAGCAGCTGCTTGGCTCCAGCTGGTAGTGCAAGTTGGAGCAATATTGTACTCCCTAAGGACTTGCACCACTGCCTGCAGGTCAGGAAAAGAGATTCCATTGGCTTTAGTGAGATCCAGATTGGGTCATAATTGGGCAAAAGCCTCATGTGGGTCCCTTGCAAGGAATGGAGAAGAAAGGGAAGTGATGTGTTAAAAAAGGAAATGGAAAGGGCTGAGGTTTCTAGCAAATAAAAGGGGAGTGGTTTTAAAAACATCGCTTGCCTCTTCCCAAGTAGACATGGGTTGTTCAAAAATAACTCATGGGCCTATATGGAGATAAGCACAGCAACTCCATTTTCCCAGCGACCTATGATGACCAGATTGTACATGCTGTTGGCCCACCCGCTTACCCTCACACCTACCTCACTCTGCTGTTTGTATCCACTTATTGCATCTTTGCATAGATGTCCTGAGGGAGAAATGGTGGTATGCATAGCACCTAGTACCTCAGGTTGTTAACTTGGCCAGAACCGCTAAGCTTTTACCATATTATACAATAAATAACAAATATGGATAAGCCCTGGGTGTCATGCTATGCCTTTATTCCACTGCTATTCCAGATTATGTGGAGTCAGCTGTCCCTCTCCCTGCAAATCACTCTTGGTTTTCCTGTTAGACTTCCCAATTGGCTGAGTATAAGCTTCCCATGCCCAGCAGTCTCCCCTGTGCTGCCCTTCCTGTAGTGCCCCCAGCAGAAGTCTGCAATTGAGGGAAGAACCTAGCCCCTGCTCTTAGACTTTGTAAGCACCACAGGATCAGGGCTTCCTCTTCTACACACCTCATTTGAACCCATGAAAAAGGAGACCATGGCCACCTAGTGTGGTTGAGGGTAGCGGAGGGAACACTCTAGAGGAGACAGGCCATCAGCTCAGTGGTTGCCCGGTGTGCTAATGGCATGTTGCAGAAGGAGGCTTTTATGGAGGAGTACCAAAGAGGATGGAGTAATACAACCCTCCCACAAGCTGCATCGTTGCAGTCTGCACAGGGCCATGGACAAGTCCAGGCCTTGGTTTGCCCATGGACATAGTTATAGTCTCATCTCCAGTACAAAGGTGAGCTATCCATTGTATGGAACAGATGGGGACTTCAGACTTTTTCCATACCAAAGTCTACAATGCTGTGGACACAATCAGCTATGGCCTACAGCCTTCTCTCAGCTTAGCTTCAGGGGTAGGCAGCTTAACAAGCTGGTTCAAAGTCTGGGATGGACAAAGCTTGCAACTTCTGGAGAAGTTTCAAACCTTTTCTCTCTTGGCTCATAATTCTCTAGTGGTTGCTGACTTTGCTGTGCATCTCTGTGGCTGATAACCCACGGGGGAAGAGCCCACCTGGTAAATATTTGACTGGATGAGTTCATCCAAGGGCAGAGTCCTTAGACATGGGAGCTATGGGGGCTACAGTGTTCGCTAGTGCTCTTTCTCCTCCCATGAGCTACCAGAACTTCTCACAGGCATGTGTGGGAGTCACTGGCTCTCTGGGAATAGATTGGAATAGATTGAAAGTTATACAGATGCTTCTGAGCGTTCAAGGGGGAGCAGAGGGGAGTGGACAGATCTGCCAGAGGGGCTGTGAGCAAAGGTCTTTGGAGTACATGAAAGCCCTACAAGGAGGGGCAGTAGGAGAAAGCCCTGAGGAGGGTGATGGGGGAGCAGAAGCGTGAGTGGGGCCCATGGATAGCAGCAGAAGTGGCAAGCGGGGCCTTGGCGGTGGTGTGGGGAAAGGGTGCTTCTGTTTTGTCGTGTTGGCCAGTGTGCGATGACCTTTGGATGAGCAACCAGTGAAGAGCACACAGTTTACTTGCCTGATAAGTGCAGGGAGGGACTTAGCCTGGCCCTGCAGCTAGAGGCCAGGGAATCTATATAAAGTGCAGGTGGATCTGGAGGGGGACCTTGCTGCTGTGTTTGGCCCATCAGCTGTGGAAAATGTTCCGCTTCTTCAGTCACAGCAAGTGCTATTTGCAAGTGAAGCGAGTGCTGCAGGGACGGGAGCAGGCCCCATGGCCGGCACACCATGTGGCAGCAGCCCAGAAGGGCAGGTGAGTGGTAGTTTTTGGAGTTTGCCTTTTGGGATACAAGAGCACCTTTTCCTTTGCCTCTTTTGAGAATCAGGGCAGAGCACTTGCTTTCAGCTGAGACCCAGCAGAAGGGCCATTCGGATTGCTGCTTTCTGGGTGGGGACTTGACTTTCTCTGGAGTGAATTTCTGGGCTTTGCTATGCAGACAGCTTTGATGCTGAAGAGGGATGGGTATCAAGTCCACCAGTAGCAGCTGTAACCCATGCTGAGATGTGCGTTTGTGGTGTGGAGGAAGGAGATGGAATTCCTTGCTGGTGCAGAACTGGGAAGGGACAGGAGCACCATGGGGACAAAGTGGTAATTTAAAGGGATCTAGATGCATGGGGTTATGAATAACAAAATGTAACAAAATAATCGCAAACCCTGATCCTGGGAGGGAAAAAGCCTGGACTTGGTAGGGGTGTAGGACTTAGCAGTGAAGGGGGCAGCAAACGAGCTCTGAGTTTGCAATCTGATAGGGCTGCATAGGCAATGATATCCTGTCCCATAGCCAGCCAGGGGGGAGTGCTTCTCTAAATTTTGACACAGGTACATCTGGAATATTGGGTTTAATTTTGTGTCCATCCTTATTTGAATGGGGCTAACACGTGAGGGCATTACTGAGAAGAGTCACAAGGTAATCCAGGGAGGAGGTGTAGAGCTAGATTTTGAAGAGCTAATTATGTACAACTTGGCTAAGAGATGTTATAATTCTGATAGTAACATCTAGGGCATATACTTCTTTATACTCTGGCCTGATTTAAGACTCAGTGAAGCCAAGGTAAGATTTTTCATTGACTCTCAAACACCTTTGAAGGCAACCTTTTCAAGCCAGTTAGTTTACTTATAGTTGTCTCCCCATGGTTGTAGAGAGTACATGCCTAGAAAAGCTAGGGTGAGGAATTAAGAGAAGTACAAATTAGACAGGATACCAGGTGAATGAATTTCTGGTCTGTTAGGCTGTCAGGCAACATCCTGAGGGAGCTGATGGGAACCCCAGCAGTGTGTGCTGGAAAAATTCTTCACAAGCTGGAGGATCAAAAAGGGTATTCATTACTAGGGCTATTTTTATTATATAACTCAAGGGACCCTGCCCTAGGGAGCAGAAATTAATTCTACAGGATGCAGGGCATGAATGAGGGCTCCTTTCTGAGGCATGAATCAGAGTTATCAGGTTTTTTACATGTGTAGAGAGGGAATGATGTTGCTGCTTTCAGGATGTCTTCAAGAAGGGCATCTCTGAGAAAGGCCATGAACTTAAAAGATTATTGCCTTGAATGAATTGATGTCTCTTTTCTGCCCTTGATTGGGTGAGTGTGGGCAGACAATTACCATGGGCCCCAGGGGTTATGGTGTCTTCTCTATCATCTGTATGTGCTTGGTGTAACAGGTTTTCAGTCTCAGTGTCTGGTGTCCTGCCATTGCTTGTGTGTGTAGACAGCTGGCTGTGTGCCCCCTTGAAGTGTCTCAGGTCTGTTCTCTGGCCTTGAATAGATGAGCATGGGCAGCCAATTACCATGGTTCCCAGGGGCCTGTATTTGGTTGGCATAATAGGCTTTCAGTCCTCAGGTACTTAGTGTCTCCTCTGTTGTCTGTATGCATGTACAGCTGGCTGTGTGCACCCTTCAGACATCTGGGATCTTTTCCCACCATGTATCAAAAAGATTGGCAGTGCTCTCTTTGTTTGCAGTTTTTCCACCATCCCTGTGGATCGCTCATCCCGATCAGACTTGTGGCCAAAGGATGTGGGCATACTGGCCTTGGAGGTGTACTTCCCTTCACAGTATGTAGAGCAGGTGGAATTGGAGAAGTATGATGGTGTGGAAGCAGGGAAGTACACGCAGGGCCTGGGCCAGAGGCAAATGGGCTTCTGCTCAGCCCACGAGGACATTAACTCCCTCTGCCTGACTGTGGTGCAGAGGCTGGTGGAGCGCAGCCACCTCTCCTGGGACTCCATCGGCCGACTGGAGGTTGGCACAGAGACTATTATTGACAAGTCCAAGGCAGTCAAGACAGTCCTCATGCAGCTCTTCCAGGACTCGGGGAACACTGATGTTGAAGGCATCGACACCACTAATGCCTGCTACGGTGGCACAGCCTCCCTCTTCAATGCTGCCGACTGGGTGGAGTCCAGCTCCTGGGACGGTAAGTGGGGTCCAGCAAGGCCTGGTCCAGTGTAAGGAGTGAACGGGCTCCAGTCAGTCCACCTGGCACTCTCTGGAGTCCAGCCAGGAAAGATGGCAGATGACAACTAGGTTGATATTGGTGAGCAGGGGGAATGGATGAGCTCTGCCTTTGCCTCATGGTTATGATACTTCAAATTTTTGTCCCTCAAGCTTCTAAATCAAAGCCCTTGATGCAGACTGGATTTGATCATGAATTAGCAGTGTACCCCTGAGTCAAATGGAGATATGATGTCACTGTAGTTCTTGCATGAGGCCTGTTTTTATGGAGGGAGTTGTAGAGGGCACAGTGTCTCCCAATTCCTGGCCATGCCATCCTGGGAGCAGCTCTGAAGAACACCTCTCAACAGCCTTCCCATCTGCAGCTGCTTAGTAGCACTCCTGATGGCTGACAACTGCTTTGCAATGAGGGAAGGAGAGCAGCTCTGGTTGGGAGCAGGGTGGGGGCTGGCTCTACAAATTATATAAAAAGTCCTTATCCCTTGCTGCAGGGCATACCAGAAGATGGTGGGGGCTGGGAATGAAGAAAATCTGAGAGCCAGCCCTGCCTGCACCACCTATGTGCTCTCAGATGTGTCGAGGAGTTCATGGGGTAATCCTCACCAAATTGGCTGCTTTGGCCAGGAGTCAGGGAAGTTGGTGTTGAGGCCTGCCAAAGCAGGAGGCACTGCCTGTCTAGGCTAGCAGTACAGGGTCTTTAAAGGAATGGCAGGAAGGGGACTCCCTCACCCAGTAGGGCCCAGCTCCAGCCCCACAAGCAGGCTGGACTTAGCTTGCTCTGACCTGGAGCCATTTTTTAATATTAAGGAATTTCTCCCCTACTACATAGATATTGCTCCTCTCTCTGTGGAGGTCAGTCTGCATTCAGTGGAGGTTGGCATGAGACCAACACTTCCATCAGATCCCTGCTTTTACCCCATTTTGTAGGCAACCATCAGTCCTTCTGGATCATGGTGCACTCTTTAGACAAAACCATTGTCTCCAAGGCATTGTCTCTTTGAATTGGCAGGTATAGGTTTGAACATAGCAGCCATGGGGATGGGTGAGGGTGGGTGTGCACCCTGGACTCAGGGTATGTTCATGTGCGCATGTTTGTCATGAACATGTGGGTAAATACAGAATTAAATGGCATGAGTTACGCCTCAGGACTGCATAGCTGCAGACACACAACATGCTTCTTATGGACTACATTGACTTTCCCCCATAGTAAAGGTGGAACAGGCAGCCAGGGCACAGCCTTACACTGGGGTCATCATGTTACTTCACGATAAAGTTACCTTTCAGAAAACGAGGAGTCAATATATGTTGGTACAAGTTGCACCAGGGTATCAGTTGTGTGTCCTCTCTCCTAGTCAGTGTTATCCTGTTTAAAACAAACCAGCTCTGCTGCCACCTAGAGACCAGGTGCTATCATGGCAGTCAAGTTTGGGAGGGCTGGTCCTGTGTCTGCTCCTTATTATAGAGCAGGGATGATAAACGTGCAGCATGTGGGCCTCTGATGGACATGGCTGTAGGGAGTTGGGGAGGATCCCCACACTGCTGCAGCCACCTAATTGCTACTGGCCCCGTGATCTGGCCTGCAAGAAACCTGCAGTGCAGGACCTGGGCTGACTTTAACTCCTGTGCTATAAATGTATTAGGGAATAAAATCCAGGTAAATTACTATGCAGTAATCCTGGGGCGTGTCTGCTCTTGGTGTAGCTAGAAAGCAAAAAAAACAAATAGAAGAACGTGTGGAATGAGCGATTGCAGGAAGGAGGTGGGACAAACAGGTGTTGTGTCCACCCAAATTCATGGAAACCCATGCAGGGCTTCCCATTCACATCTGCTGATTGTTGCTTGCAAATGTTAACGGGTGCAAGTCACAGCTCCATGATGCTCCCTCAGCCTAATCTCAGCTGCTGTAACATGTAGCAGATGGCAGATGCTGGCATATGCTCCTAAGGGACCATATGCCAGCTGGGAATATCCCCTCTCTTGCCCCTAGCACACCACCAATAGCATCGGAGCATCGGAGAAGGCAGGTGTGGGAGCTGGCTGTATCTCTTGGGGAATCCCCCATGGCTGGGGAATCCCCAGCGCAGCACATGCAAGTGCCAAGCAGTTACTATGTCATGAGGAAGTGGGATGTATCTGCATAGAGCAAAGGTCCAGCTTCATCTCAGGAAGGCAGTGCCCAGGTGAGCAGCAGGGGCTGGTTTCCATTAAGGATAAATCACCTGGTATAAAAATGTAACCCTGGCGGTGGTGCTACCCGCAGCCATGTCCAAACTTTTGGGATCCTGGGATGCCCATAGGTCTTGGTCTACTCCCACTCTGTCTACAGGCTGGGAGCCACCATTCATTGGAGTGCTGTCCTGTGGTCCTCCTCTCATCAGACCACACACTAAATAACTATTTACAATAATTTATTATTTACAATAATAACTAAGAGAGTGACAAGTTCAACATCCCATAAATAACAAACAAAATACTTTCAACGAGCTCAATAATAATCTATAGCAGCAGATAAAGCAATGACTTATCATATAGCAAAAGCAATTATGTTATTAACTTTAACACTCAGGCAACTTATAACAGGTATATACACTTAATCAGCTAGGTCTCCACAAAATCACTCTGCCTGCAGCAAAGTAGCCCACTGGGGAGTGGGGCTCGTCTGCCTCAGAAGAGGGGTGGCGATACTGTCATCTGGACAGAAGATGGAGGTGCTTGTCAGGACCTTGGGTGTGGCTGCTCCGGAGACCAAGGTTTCTTCTCTTGTCCAGTCTTTCCTGGATGCCTACAATCAATCACACCATTCCCCAGACACTTCCCAAGGCAGCTTCCCTGTTTGTGGCACCTGGAGTGCCCCTTCTCAGCTGTACTTTATTGAGCTCTCTGCTGGAGCTCCCACACAGCCACTGATTCCTTACTGCTTTCTCTAGCTCTCCCAGAAAGCCTCCTCTAGCAACCCCTGTCCCCGATCCCCTCCCAGTGACTCCCTGCATCCAGGGATCTTAAGAGTGGGGAGGGGAACCCATTTGCACAACCCCTGCTCCTTTAGTAAAGGATAGCAGGCGATTCTGGGTATTCAGTAGCTGGTGGCTCCTCTGCCCTCAGTAGCAGCAACAATTCTTCTGCCAGTCGTCTTCTCAGAAGCAATTGTCCTGGTAGCAGCCCCCTCAGAAGCAGCCCTTCTCTGCACAGCTTCAGCTACCCTCTCCCCAGCTAGTGTCCCCTGTTTCCCTGGGCTTCCTGCCTGGAGTTACAGCTGTGCATTCTGTGTGCACAGCCTGCTGCAGAGCCTTGTCCCAGGAGTGCAAACACCCTGATTGAGCTTGCAAGCTTGGAGGAAACCCTTCAGCACCTTTACAAAAATAATGTTTGTTATAAGTTCCTGTTGCTTAAAACAGGGCTGTCCAACTGGTGACCCATGGGCTGCGTGTGGCTGCCATGGGGTGGTTAACACCAAACTCTGGGCTTCTCCCTGGCTGTCACCTCTCTGCTGCTACCAGGATCTCTGAGCTTCCCCTTCCTCCAGCTTCCATTTTCTGCCCCTGGAGGTGGGATGGGTGGTCTGTGGGGGCCTGGGAACCCTGTGGCCTGCATGGGGGTGGGTGGAGGGTACTGAACTGCCCAGATGGTTGGGGTCACGGGCCTGTCATGTGGCCAATGAGATGTGGCCCAGGCCACTCAGAAGTTAGACAGCCCTGTTTTATTACAAAAGAGATGTCCTGAGTAGCGTAATAGCAGAGGGGTGCCACCTTACTCCTCCACCCCCTCAAATCCTTGTGGCTATTAGATGCTCTGTCTACAACATCTTGGCATTGTCTCAAGACCCCTATTATACTAAGTACCTACACTCTCAGGGAGGTGCATTTCTGAGAGAAATATTGTACTACAGTGATTTCTTAAACATTTTGACCTTGGCCTCAGTCTTTCTGAGAAGTAGGCACCACAATCAGTCTTTTAGGTAGTTTGTCAACAGTCTTTACCGTTGGTTTCCACCCCAATCTTCACCACCCTCCTCTCCTTCAAAATTGAGCTTATTCTTTTTGCTTGATTTTATTTAATATTTCATTTTGGCTTGAAAGGCATATTATATTATTCTTGGCTTCTGTAGCTTAAAAGGATCTGGGATGTCAGCTCTGGTGTGTACTGGTTTGGGGAGGAGGAGATACTTGTTGGTTGTTACAGATGAGGCCTTTGGTCATCCCTCTGACCAAATGGGCAAGGATGTTAAATATTTAAGAAAGGTTTCCTTTCTATAAGATGTTAGCCATTGCTGTTAAAGAGGTCTTAACAAGAAGTAACTAGTTTTAAATAGAACAAACCCTTTGCCTTGCTTTGCAAGCTTCTTGATTTCTGTGATATCATAGATTCATAGATGTTAGGGTCGGAAGGGACCTCAATAGATCATCGAGTCCGACCCCCTGCATAGGCAGGAAAGAGTGCTGGGTCTAGATGACCCCAGCTAGATGCCTACCTAACCTCCTCTTGAAGACCCCCCAGGGTAGGGGAGAGCACCACCTCCCTTGGGAGCCTGTTCCAGACCCTGGCCACTCGAACTGTGAAGAAGTTCTTCCTAATGTCCAATCTAAATCTGCTCTCTGCTAGCTTGTGGCCATTATTTCTTGTAACCCCCGGGGGCACCTTGGTGAATAAATACTCTCCAATTCCCTTCTGTGCCCCCGTGATGAACTTATAGGCAGCCACAAGGTCGCCTCTGAACCTTCTCTTGTGGAGGCTGAAGAGGTCCAGGTGCCCCAGTCTCTCCTCATAGGGCTTGGTCTGCAAGCCCTTAACCATATGAGTGGCCCTTCTCTGGTCCCTCTCCAGGTTATCCGCATCCCTCTTGAAGTGCAGCGCCCAGAATTGCACGCAGTACTCCAACTGCGGTCTGACCAGCGCCCGATAGAGGGGAAGTATCACCTCTTTGGATCTATTCGTCATGCATCTGCTGATGCACGATAAAGTGCCATTGGCTTTTCTGATGGCTTCGTCACACTGCCGACTCATGTTCATCTTGGAGTCCACTAGGACTCCAAGATCCCTTTCCACTTCCGTGCCACCCAGCAGGTCATTCCCTAGGCAGTAGGTGTGCTAGACATTTTTCCTCCCTAGGTGTAGCACTTTGCATTTCTCCTTGTTGAACTGCATTCTGTTGTTTTCTGCCCACTTGTCCAACCTGTCCAGGTCTGCTTGCAGCTGTTCCCTGCCCTCCGGCGTGTCCACTTCTCCCCATAGCTTTGTGTCATCCGCAAACTTGGACAGAGTACACTTCACTCCCTCGTCCAAGTCGCTGATGAAGACATTAAAGAGTATCGGTCCAAGGACCGAGCCCTGCAGGACCCCACTGCCCACACCCTTTCAGGTTGAAACCGACCCATCCACCACGACTCTCTGGGTGCGACCCTCTAGCCAATTCGCCACCCACTGGATCATGATTTCACTAGTTCTCTGGTCATCATCCAAATCCTCCAAGCTAGACCACTCCTGAATTTCTCACATAAAAAAGGAGGATAAAATATTTTCAGATAAAAAAAGAAATGTTTTAGTGTCCCTAAACTTCCACCTTCAAATAAGGAGAGGAAAAGAGGCCACAAACTCTATTTGCCTCCTTTGCTGGTCTCTGAAGAGTTCTCAAACACTAGCTGAGGATGCTTTCAACAATATCCCTCATGGGTAAGGAAGCAGGTGGCCATAGATGAAATACAAGGAAGGCGAAGTTTAACATTTGCTGTCATGAGGTATGGAGCTCCTTTAGCTCTATGAAGCCCACTGGGAACTTGGCCATTGCCATTGATTTTACTTGGACATAAGGGTCAGCAACAGTATAGAACCTATTAGTCCATGCAGTACAGACGACCCTCGCTATTCGCGGGGAGTATGTTCTTGTATCCCCCATGAATGGCGAAATCCACGAATAAGGTACGGCTGCTCTGGTGATGGCGGGAGAGTGGTGGCAGGCGTGCGGCAGGGGTGGGAGTGTGGTGGCAGCAAGCGCAGAGCTCCCAAGGAGCTCCTTTAAGTGTATTTAATAAGCAGGTTCAGCATTAGTGAATATTTGAAACTGCGAATGCTGAACCCACAAATAGCGAGGGTTTCCTGTATATAAATATGTAATGAAAGATGGCGGTTCCTCTCCCCACTGACAGTGTAAGGAGACGACTTGAACAGAGTTTGGGAAAAAGGCAGGATTGTTATCCTTGACTTACAGCTGGGAGATTGAGATTCAAAGAGGTCCCAGGATGTAGTCTGTTTTCAGATCTGGGGGTAAAAGTCTAGTCTCTTTAGTCCTTGTTTTGCCATTAAGACTTTTGAATGATCCTTCCTCCATGTCTGTGGTGTTACATGTCAGTGGAAAGAGATATGGTACTTAGGGGAAACCTGTGGTGAATTGAGCATGGCCCATAGGGGTAGGTGTCTCATATGGGATGTTGCATGGCTTCTCAGAGGGAGTGTAGCATGGCCTCATGGATTTGGGGGCAGGATTTATGTTTCAATTATCTATATCCTGAACACTTCTTTAATGTGTTATGTTCCTCCTTATGTATTAGCAAACTTGACTCCACTGTAGTTTTTGATCTGGGGCAGGGGCAAGGATGCATCCAATTTTTATGTCCTCTGTGCATGCTTACAGTTCAATCATTCTCTGCTCTCTTTCCTCCCTAGGCCGATATGCTTTGGTGGTCTGCGGTGACATTGCTGTTTATGCCACTGGGAATGCCCGTCCCACAGGAGGGGCAGGAGCTGTAGCCATGCTGGTTGGCCCGAATGCCCCTCTGGCACTAGAGAGAGGTTAGTATGGCTGATGGAGTGGACCTTTCCTAGGAATGTTTTATGGCTGACCCAGGCAGAAAAGACTCTAGTCCTAGGCTACTCTCAGGGTTAAGGACTGACATGACAACTAGGGAGACCTCTCTCTGGGCTGGAATTCAGGGACTGCTGCTGTTGTTATAAACTCGTCTGATATGCTTGTCTTTTTATGCACCCCAAGGCCTTGGGACATGCTATCTAAGGCTACATGTCTATTTTGATACCAGTTCCCCCTGCTTTTCCATTAGCTGGAATTTTTGGAGTTGGGAAGATATGTACACTTCATGGGTGAGCTGTCATGAATAGATTAGCATTGAGCCAAGATTGTGTTTGTAGTTTGAAATCAGTGGGAGCTGTACATCAAAAATGAGTTCATTCAAGTCCCTAATGAGGACCCCAGATGACTTTGTCTTGCTTGGTGATAGAAACCTAAAACATTTTATGCTTATATGCAGTCTAAGGAGCCCATAAAGGAGCTCACTGACATCTTGCTACAGTGGTAGTGATGAAATACCCCAGACTTGTTTGCCTGGGAGACATCAGCTCTCAGGGTCCTGAAGCCTCAAATGCAAAAACCTCTCCTAACTCACCTCTGCAGGACTTTCACAGATCATCTGATCCAGCTCACCCAGCCAGTTGCACCCAGGGCTTGTCTTTGGATGAAATGTCAATATCAAGGACACTATCAGCCCTCTTGCTATCTTGGATGGGCTGTTACCTCCTTAAGGCATGGGTCTGAGAGCTAGGAAAGCTCTGGCAAGACTGATATGACATGAGTCTCTCAGGATCTGCTTTCACTGCTCTCAGTTTCTGCTGACCGTGAAGTGATTCCTGAGTTAGCTTTAAAGTAGCTGGCATGGGCACTGCCAGCAGTGTGACTACGACAGCACAGAGACTCAGCATAAGTTGCAAAACCCATTTGAGAAGGTGGGTAAAAATCAGAGAGGTTCACCTGCACTGTACCCTGTGTAGCTCTGGCTACTCTGCAAGGGCTAACCTGAACTAGCAGGTTTAAAGCTAGCTTGGGTATGTCCATGAAAAATAAAGCCACAGCAGTGACTTCAGGGCAGTTATGGAATCACTGGAGTCCATTCAGTTCCAAAGTAGGTTAAGGTACAGTGGCTTAGGGAAAGGAGCTGATGGCCTGGTGAATTATCCTTGTACTCTAGTATCAGCCATTGACACACCTGAGCCTCCAAGTGGGCCCTTCCTTCCCATCATCTACTCTGATCTCCTTGAGATTTCTGACACCTGGCACGATTTGGATGGGGGCGCTAGCAACTTGAGTGCTGAGAGTGGAACACGAGGGCTGGGAGCAGGTTGGAACACGCAGGTTCTCCGAGGGTGCGCTGAGCCTGTATGACAAGCCCAAAGCCCCTTCCTGTCAACCTCCAGTGAAGCTGCTAACTCCCATCCTCAGGAGTAATCTCTGCTGGCAGACCACTTCCCAAGTGTCTGCAGCCTGCATCCAGAACTGAGTACCGGGACTAATGAAGATCTGCTGTCCTGAAGAGATCCTGGCAGACAACAGTTATCTGTGCATTTGTTGGCTCTCATCGTGGCTGAAGCAATGCAACATATACTGATCCAGGAAGCCATCAGGGTGGAGGAAATTACAGCTAGTATCAAATGCTGTAGTGTTTCTCCTCACCAACAAAGTATACCCAGCAAAGCCCATCAAATCTACTTTCCCTGCCCTACCCTGCCTTCCTATACAATAGGCAGCAAGTTCACTGCCTACATTCTTATCTTCAAAATACTCAGTGGCCTGAGCCCAGGATAGCCAAGATCTGCCTAAACCTGCTTCAGGAATAGTGCAGCAAACAGTTTCACTCCTTGACCACTATGGGCCTTTCTTCTGCCAGGGTAAGACAGTCTGAGACAGTGGAATGAATTCCCTCCAGACCTAAGGACTATTTTAAATAGCACCACCATATGCCAAGGGCATGTCTGTATTCTCTGAAGTGAATACAGAGCAAGCTGTACATATAGATCTTTAGAAACTTACCAAAGCAGAAGACTTGACATGGAATTTCTTCTCTGGGAGGATGAGGGACAGAATGAACCCTGTATGCCAGATATTAATTGTGGCACTTGATGCACTACTGGTACTCTGCCCATCCATGACAGTATAAGACTCTACATAGAGCAGAACAGACTATAAAAGCTGTAGGATAGATCCAGAACAGGAAAAAGGGCATAAGGGAGTGAATTAAGGGATTGAGTGAGTTAATTTTATTGTGGTGGGGTTTGGCTAGAAAGTGCATTGCAAGTTGGTATTCAGTATGGCAGATGGTTCGGCATTTGGTGTTCATTCCTTTGCTGTTTTTCATCCTCCCAGGTCTTCGAGGAACCCACATGGAGAATGCCTATGATTTCTACAAGCCAAACTTGGCTTCAGAGTATCCTGTGGTAGATGGGAAACTCTCAATCCAGTGCTATTTCCGGGCACTGGATCAATGCTATGCTGTCTATCGCAAGAAAATCCAGAGCCAGTGGCAGAAAGGTAAAGAGCTTAGCAGTCACCAGGCAAAAGTTTTTTTGTGAGTCATGTGACTCCTACTGTATCAGCCCATGTATTTTCCCCTCTCTTGTGGAAATCACAATTTGGTGGATTCTTTGCACTCTTCCCCATCACATCAGACTTCACTCTTTCTGTTTTGTTCAGGAATGGTGGTTGTCTCCCACTCCTCTTCTGTGTTGTGTAAGGTCTGTGGGTTTCCAGGTAGAGAAATGGAGGGGTATAAGGTTGGTGGACACCCAAGAGAGTTTTTCAGTGGAAGTCTGAGGCCTCCAAAAGTCAGTGAGATTTTGTGTAACTTGTTGCCTCCTGGTGGGGTTGTAGTTTATGGGTGTCATCTAATGCCTGGCTTACCTCTTGTATTTTGTTCTAGAGGGGATCACCAAACCTTTTACCATGGAAGACTTCCAGTTCATAATCTTCCACACACCCTTCTGCAAACTGGTACAGAAGTCTGTGGGACGGTTGCTGCTCAATGACTTCCTGGCAGCTCCCAAACCTGACACTGAGAGTGGCGTCTACAAAGGGCTGCAGAACTTCCGGTGGGTGAGCTTTATAGGGTGAGAGCTGTAGCTCTTCAGGGGAGTGTTGGTCCCTTAGCCTGCTGCCACTCATAGAGGTGGAATTTGGTGGTGGGATCTCAGGCAATGGGAGGAACTAATTTTCTAGTAGTGTCGCAAGGTGTAAAATACTTCACTTGTAGGGATTTCATGCATTCAGGGACAGAGATTTTTCTCAGGGGCTGTTATTTTCAGTAAGCATAGAAGCATAGAAAAGTTGGGCTGGAAGGGACCTCTGGAGGTCAGCTAGTCCAACCCTGTGCATGAGGCAGAGTAATGATGCTGAAATTGATAATAGGCATACCTGACTTTTATTTAGTACTTACCATCCATTTTTCCCCTTTTACAAAGGGAGTCAGTATCCCTGTCCCCATTGTACAGTTTTGCTACGGAGAGGGAAAGTGACTTGACCAAGGCACCAGCAGGCAGTGGCAAAACTGGGAATAGAACCCTAGTCCCAGTACAGTGCTTGAGGGTGCTGGTATTGTTCAGGAAGTAACATTATTTTTGACATGGGCTTGGAAAAGGAATGTGATTTCCTTAACAAGGGTGGCAGACAAGCAGGAGGGTAAGATTTCCCTGCCATGCTGTTGGATGTTCTGGTAGATGTCATTCTTCTCCCAGGGGTTGTGTGCATCCTGGCAGATGGCACTTCAGTACTAGGGTCTGTGAGCATGTGTCTAGGTGAGCTGGAGAGCATGCCCCAGTGTGGTGAGATGTCTCCTTTTAGGGATGGGTGGGGAGTAAGGGTTGTGGGTATTTCAGGTGGGTGCTGTTTCTCTAGCAGGAACTATGATGTTGGGTCCAGTAGAACACCTACCTCTGGGGAAGCATCTTCTCAGGGAGAGGCCTGATTCTGTACTGGCTAGGTGGGGGGAATTTTTGAGATGATTGCTAAGTGCAGTTTAGCAGCTTGTAGTGCAATGAGTGAGATTTCTCAAGTGGCTGCAAGTGAGTAGTAACAGAGCAGAAGAAGATGCATTACTAACACAACTTAGGACTCCATTGTCTTCAGTGCTGTATCTATGTAGAACTAAGAAATGGCCCTGCCCCAGAGATCTGACAGTCTAAGCATAAGGCAAGAAACAATGGGTGATACAGACTGGGCAGCATAAAGATGCAATGAGATGATCCTGCTCTGCAGGATAGGCAGCAGTCTGAGGACCCCAGAGGCCTGGCTGAAGCCAAGAATGTTGTAGGGCTCATGGCAAACAGGCTGTCCTATAAGATATAGGAGTGGGGAAGGAGATGCTGCAAAGTACTTTGGCTCAGCAGATAGTAATCTCTATAGAAGAATTTAGGGGCGCTTGTACATGTGATGGTTGTCACGATGTACACATGATGAAAATGTCATTTGTGTGGCTTTTAGCCACACAAATGACATTTTTGTCATGCGTTGACAAAAATAGCACCTGACTGGGGCTGCCCAGGCAGGTGCTAGCAGGCTGGGTGCTGCCCCAGCTCAGAGGCAGCACTTGGTCCAATCCGACTGTTCCCTGAGCCCACCCGGGGAGCATTGCCCAGTGGGCTTCCAGCAGGCAGGCTTGGGGAACAGTTGGATTGGGCCAGGTGCTGCCTCTGAGCTGGGGCAACACCTGGCCCACTAGCAGCCCATCTGGCCAGCCCTGGGGGGTGCCGCTGCTGGAGAGGAAAGGACCAGGGCTCCCTGCAGCTCAGGGACACCTCAGCTTGCTGGCAGCTCACCCCCTGGCTGCAGTCAGGCTCCAGCTCTGACAAAAAAAAAAAGGATCGGGCCCCTTGTCTTACCATGACAGAAAAATTGAAATGGTAGGGTTCAATTAAAAATTCACCGTTTCAGTTTAGGAGGCATAGAATAAAACCCTGAGGACTAAAACCCCATCACATGTACAAATGTCCTAGGAGTGCAAGCAGGGGGAACTGCCATTGTGGATTGCAGACATTTGCAGACTCTGGCCCTGGTACTGTTCATACAGCTTTGCCAAAGTCCCTGAAGTTGTGTGAGCGAAGGCAGCCAGAGCCGAGTTTGGAAGAGGTGTGGCTAATGGTGCCAGCAGGGATTCAGGTTCAGCTTTTAAGTCTTAACAGATCAGGGCTTTTCCCAATCTCCTTCTCTGCCATGGTTTTGAAGGCTTCTTGCTCATGAATGAACAATCTCCTCCTCTTCTGCAGTGGTAAAAAGCTAGAAGACACTTACTCTGACAAGGATGTGGAGAAGGCATTTCAAAAAGCAAGCCTGGAGATTTTCAGCCAGAAAACCAAGCCCTCACTGCTCCTTTCCTCTCGCAATGGCAACATGTACACCCCTTCTGTCTATGGGTGTCTCGCCTCTCTCCTTGCACAGTGAGTCACTCCTCTGTGGGACCCCCTTCCCCTGCTTAGTCTGCCCTCTCCCTTCTCTGATCCACCTCCAACTTCTGCCCTGTCTTTGCAGCCTAACCTACCTCCACCAAAACATCTCAGATGCCAACCACTAATAAGCATAATGAAATGTAAGGACATTTATTAATGTCAATTAAGTTATGCCAAGAACCCTGTGAATGAAGGTACTACAGCCATATTGCTGCCGGGGACTCCACAGTCTCTGTGTTCTAGTATCTACTGTGATGGGCACAGTAAGCTATTAAGTGATATGTTGTCAGCAAAAGAAAACCAATAAGATGCCTCATACAGCAAATGCCTAAGAAGTCTAGTGATTCTTGCCCCTCTGAACCTTTTATCCCTTTAAAAATCTAATCCAAGAATGTTCCTGAGATTAGACGCACAATCCCCAAGTTGGTTCTGGCAGTGTTAGGGTAAGATATGAAATAGCTCATGGTTATTCCTGTGGAAATGACCTGCTTGGTTTGATACCCACCTCTCAGCTGGAGAGGGCTGGGGCAGGTGGGATCCCTCCCACCTGGGGTAGAAGGAGATTGCAGATGTGGTCAGAACCTGTTCAGTTAATGTGCTTCACGCCTGGTACATATCATGACTACAACTAGTTCTAGAGTTGGGATATCTGGCCTGTTTTTAAAGCAGTTACATAGGGGAGATTTGCACAGCACTGACTCAGCAAAGTCCCATGCCTGGACTGAACAGGGAGAAGGTACAGCCCCACACTCTGTTCTCTTATCCCACTGAGAATACTCAGCAATGATGTTTCCATTATGAGAAGCCCTTCTATATTTATGTCTTTCCTGCCCTGACATGAGCATAGACTCTAGTCCTCGCTGTGAACTGTGCCCTGTGCTGCTACTTTTAAGCTTCAGCCATTTTTGCTGTAGTTTTGCTTATAAATAAAAAGTATGGCTGCCGGGCTTGTTGCAATGAAAGGCTTGAAGGGACTGAGCTGAGACTTGTGCCGAAACCTGGCAGAGAGCCAGTTTAGGGGATTGCCAGGCACAAAGACAGCTTTCATTAAGGGTCTGATCCTGCTGGCTTTATGCTGAATTGCTGTTACTCCCATTCTGAAGGACCTTTGTCAGCTACTTAGCCCGAATGGAGGAAAGCTGAACAGAAGACTGGGAACTTTCTACATTTTTTCCTGAGGTTGCCTTTATATCTTTGAAACCTGGTGCAAAAATGGAGCCATTAAAGTGCAATACAAAGCTGGGGCTGGGAACGGATGTAGCATTTGCCATTATGAATGTTATGCCTTTGCACCCTTGTGAACATCTTCAGCTCCCAGAAAGAAGGGGGACCCCTCTAGAAAGGAACAGATTCCAGGTTCCACCCAGTCTTCTCTCTGGTGCTGGTGGTGGTGGGAGAGGCGGGGAGGGGAAGGTTGTTTTTTGTTTTGTTCTGGTTTAGCTTCTTAAATGCTTTACTCTGAGGCTTTCCTTTTCTTTTGATTTGATTCCATGCATGGTATAGTACCCCCAGGATTATGGGCCTTTTAGGGGAGATGAGTACCCCTTGTTTTGGAGCTGTTTGCTAGGGGTGCTCTACCTGTTTGCTTTTCTTCCCCAGGGCAGAGCCTTTCTTACCTCAAAAGACAGAGTCAGCACTGGTTTCTCCCATCAACTCCAAGTCATAGTGATATTTTTTAATCCAACCTCGTGTGTTTTAAGGGAGAGAACAGAAAGAACCAGATAGGTTTGTTTCCACTTGGTGTGGAAGATTGGGACAGGAACACACTCCAAGATAGGCAATGGTTTCCTAAAATCTGTACATTCTCGTGTCTACTCTGCCTCCCAGCTTACAGCTTTCCCCTAATCAGAACAGCATCCTCTGGTCTCCCTTAGTCTTATCACATGATTGATGCTCATCTGTGTTTCCACAGTTCCCAGAAGTGCTGCTCAGCTATCTAACCTCTGTGGGTTTTATACTGCACCATCACCATGGTAAAATAGCTTTGTGGGGTGTGATTGTCCAGCCCCTCACCATGGCCTCCTGGCATGGGGTCTCTTAGCTGCCATCCTGAGGCATGTCTGTGTTTGGTCCTTCTAGGCCTTCCTTAAGGGAATCTGCTGGTTTGGAAAATCTGGTGTTTCTTTCTTTGACTGTAGAACACGTTTCCAGAGGATGCTTATATAAGGATAGTGCCATGTTACCTCCCTATTTATCATAACAACCAGGCAGCAATGATATCAGCCACTCGCCAATCAGGATTCTGTAACCTGCCTCTATCCCTTCAGCCCCACAATTCTTTATGCCAAGGACGTAAGGATCAGAGAACAAATCTGCCTTCCCTTTGCCCTGCTTGCTAGTGGCTACCTACTATTGAGCCCAGGGAAATTTTCCTTCTGAAGTGGGGAAGAGGGAAAATCTTATTACAGACCACCAACTTTTTCTGGTTGCCCTAGTCCTCTTGCATCCAGTAGTTACTAGGTGTGTAGATCAGCTACAGGAAACATGCCCTTGCAACTGGCTTCTACATAGCTCCAAGAATTTGGGGTTCAGGTGTCTGGCTTGGCTGCTCTCCATCACTGGCTTACTTTGAATTGCTGCAGATGTTCTGCACAGCAGCTGGCTGGCTCAAGGATCGGGGCCTTCTCTTATGGCTCAGGATTGGCTGCAAGCTTGTTCTCCCTTCAAGTCTCACAGGATGCTGCCCCAGGTATGTCCATTCCTGTTGGCTCCCTCTTGTTCTGGAATACACTTGTGCAGTTGTGCACTGGCTGCCAAGACAACATGCTGCCCCTGTCTCTGGCCAGTCTAGTGTAAGCCAATGGGGAAGTTTCCCTTGGAATGCTTAGACCCCTCACTTGTAAGGCCCACCCCAGTGCTAAGTGCAAGGTCTTGTGTCATCTGCTTGTTGTACCTCCCTGAAGGAGGGTGCTGGTGTTCAGAGGCTTTGTATTGAATTGGGTTTAATGAAGGACAGATTCCACCCTGCCGCATCCAGGGGTTCCAGGCAGGACAGAAGGATTGCAACACATTTTACGTGAAATCCACCCAGGCCTGGGCTTGACAACAGCTAACACTGGCTGCTTCAAAGTATATGGGGCAAAGCCCAGGTATGACCACTTAAGGCACCACCTGCCCATGATGGGGGTACTTAATTGCAATAGGAATCCCTCAGGGGTTGGCTTAGATTAGAATATGAACTGATTCATGATGAAGGCACAGAAGGGTGTAATGAAACAAATGCTGGGAGTTGGGTTCATGTTCCCACGATCTCCACACCTTCATCTTGAAAGGGGTGTTGATATCTGGGCTTGGGCTACCACAAAGCAGGGAGAGATGGGATCCATTGCTTGTAGACTTCTGAGTGGGTTTGCCTAGCTGGGGAAGGAGGCATGGGGCACACAGGAATGAAATGTTCTTACAGTCTGGATGGCCATGAAGAGGAGAGATTTATGGCCTGAAACAACAGAGTTCCCTAGGGCACACTGTCACTTCCCTGGAGCTCTGCTCAGCTTACTTCTCTCACCGGGAGGTTTTCTGTATGCCAGGTTCCCCCCTGGACAAGCTGGTTTCCAGCCTCTCTGACCTGCAGACTCGCCTGGATTCCCGGAAGTGCATCCCGCCTGAGGAGTTTGCACAGATCATGAAGTTGAGGGAGGACACCCATCACTTGGGTACGTACTGTAAGATGGCTCAGCAGTCAACTGCTTCCACCATTCTCATGCCAGTGCCTCACTGGGGCTGTAAATTGGCACCTAAGGAAATGGCCTAGTTGTCAGACACTCTGGACCCCTACTTCTCTTGTCAAAAGTCCCATAGCAGCCTGCAGGATCAGGCCCTGACCCTGGATGTCTTGGAAAGGCTCACGTGAGAATCCCTGCTGCCATGTTGGTGTTGAGAGGGAGCGAATCCCACCTGGGTGTGTAGAGCTGCCCACAAGACAGAACTGCAGCCTGTTGGAGAGCACACATGAGCAGGGAGCTGCTGAAAGGCAGTAACTATAATACCTCAGAAAGTCCCTTTTAGAGACATGCTGGCAAGCCCCTACAATAGTTAGCACCAGGAGAAGAGTGGGTGTCTGTTCTCATGGATTGTCTAGATTCAGCTCCCAGGGTCTCTAAAAACCCTTCTTAATTGTGAAACCTAAGACAAACCTCATGATAAACTAGCTTTTAAAGTGGATGGATACCAGTCACCTTATAATTTACCTGGCAATTTTCATGCATTTCCTTTGACCCTTTGATGGACAAGCTGATTATAATGGGACAATATTCCACTCTTGTCAGGTTAAACTATAGGCAGCTTGTAATCACCCCTCTCTCCCAGCACCACTGACA
>NW_005842541.1:61247-61529 GCF_000455745.1 Alligator sinensis
AAAGACTGGCTGTGGGCAAGGCTTTGGGGATGATTGATTAGGGCCCTTTTCTAACCTTCCTTATACCACTCGGCATCTCTGCTGGCAAGCTGGCAGATGGGAGCTGTCTAGAAACAAGTCTGACCCAAGTAGAAACCCATCTAACTCCCTTGTTGAGTGTGGCCCAATGGCTACAGCAGAGAACTGGGAGTCCAAGGACTTGGGTTTTATTCCCAGCTGTTACTTTTCAGGTAGAAACATCCCTCTCAGGACTGCCCTTCGAAAGGTGCACAGCACTGTAGG
>NW_005842541.1:61560-68341 GCF_000455745.1 Alligator sinensis
ACGCTAGCCCCAGACTTGCTGTGATTTCCAAATGCCTTCTCCCTCAAGTACTTGCATCCAGGAACTTGAAGTTAGGAGTTGCAAAGGTTACTTCCTAGGAAGCATTAGGCAATGCTCCTAGCTTGCCTAATACCCCAGAGCTACAACAACATTGAGTGACCATCCATCAGTGTCTCTCTCCTGTTTCTCTCTCTACAGCAAACCACACTCCCCATGGCTCCAAGGACAACCTTTTCCCAGGCACCTGGTACCTGCAGCAAATTGATGACAAATACCGCCGGGCATATGCCAGGAAACCACTTTAACAGGGAACAGGACTGTCCAGGTAGGTTAGAATCCCTTCTTGAGGACTGGGTTATCATAGCAAATGTGAAGGTAGATGGGGGTCTGAGGGAAATTTCTGGGGCAGGAGGAGGAGGAGGAATTAGGTCTTGTTGAGGATGAAGGAGAGTTGTCTCAGTTTATCCAGATTGTGGGATGGGGAGGACTTCATTATGGAGTTGGCTTCTCCCAGGAGGAGAAATTCCAGCATGAGAAGGAAGAGCAGGAACTTATCTGGAAACTTGCACAAGGCAAAGATGGCTCCAGTGATAACAAGGATGGTCTGGGGATACCTGCTACTACCTGGTCATCGTGGCAACACAGGAGTGAGCAAACTGAGTCAGACTCATGATCCATTTAGCCCAGTCTCCTGTCTTTCAGGATGAGTCATATTGGGGACCTCTTAGATTTTGTCAGGCAGGGATGGCAGATCCCTCTGTGCTGGCCTGGCATATGGAGATTTCTACACCACAAACCCCCTGCTACTTCCTTCAGGAGGTCAAGGTCACCCTGCTGTCCACATTCCTTGCCTATATCTAACAGGTCCTGTGCAAGGGTAGTCTTCACCCATATCGCCTAGCCCTCTGGAATTTGTTGTGAGATTCCTGCCTTGTCAACCCCTCCAGCACACCCCAATGTACTACTTCAGCAGGGTGCAGGACATCAGTCTGGTCCACTTTTTGTCACCCTCTTCCTGGCCCTGACTAGGCTGTCCACCTACCAGACCAGGAAGGAAAAGTTGGCCAGAGGAACCTACACAGCTGCGTGGCTGTCTTCCTTTCCCTTGTCTGAGCATGTCTCCGGATAGAGTTTCACTGGGCGTTGTGCACGGGCTGCTTAGATATGTTTGAAGGGCAGTGGTCGCTAGCTAAAGTTCTCTGTTCAGTGTCCTCCCTTGAAACCATAATTATTAAGCTATAACCTGCACTCCTTTTCCTGTTTTATCATGATTTGTCCCATGGGATTAGTTGTTGTTCATTTATTCCCTCCCTAGCCACTGAAGGGACCTTGTAATTCCATGACTCCCTAGCCACTGAAGGGACCTTGTAATTCCTGGGGGCCTAGGCCCACCATCAATGTTTAACGAGTAGGACTGTCTCAGAGACAAGAACATCAGAAGGAATTGAAGAACCCTGAAGCCATGTAGTTTAGCGCCCTTTTCAAACAGTTTATCACTTATGGAGACAACTCTTGGCTATTCTCAGTAGCCAGGGAAATGTCTGGTTCCTCTTTGAATCTTGCTAAATTCTTGGCAAGTTTTGAACAGGGACTGGACAATGGTCACAGCCTGGGCTCTTCTAATCCATCTTGCTTGTCACCCGCACTCTTTGAAATTGTAGGTGCCTTCACCTAACTCTTTTGTCTGGTTTCTGAGGACAGTTCCACCTTCTGTTTTACTCAGTGCTAAGTAAACCACAGTTGTTTCCAGTAGGCAACTAAATTTCCTCTCTCCCTGTCTTGCACCCTGCAGCCCTGCCTTGAAGTTTGGGGAAGGGGTTGGTGGGAGAGGAGAGGTGGAAATTATCCTTGTGAGGTGGAGGGTTTGGGTAGGAGAGCTAGTGGATTTGTGCAAAATTGGGAATTTCCAGCCCAAAGGAAACCTGTTCTTTTAATATTGGTTTTGTCCTGGGAAGGGACAAAAAATTGAAATTGTCCACATAATGGGAATGCCAAAAAAAAAAATTCAGAAATGTTGAAATGCAACATTTTCATGTCCCCCAAATGGACCATGGTAGAGGGCCTTAAGGGGTACCAAAAACCCATGTCTAATCATCAGAGCAGTGGCATGATTCTGGAACAGCCTTCCCTTAGGCTTTCTTGCCCTCCTATCTCTTAATTAGTTTCAGACTCCATCTGGATAATTTTTTGGAAGAGATTGAACAGCATAGCACCTAAAAAAGAAGGGATTGGACTTGATGGCCAAGGGATTTCTTTCCAATCCTATGTTCTAGTAGGACTCTGGCTTATTCATCTCTCTGTTCTCAATGTCCCTGAGTCTGGTCTCTATCTTCCAGAGGCAGAAAGTTGCCAGAATAGGGTCAGAGCCTCTTTGCTGAAATGATGAAGTATAGATAGGTCATGGAGGATGAGAACTGACTCATTAGCCTAGTGTGTTTAAGGTGACACACACTGGTGATCATGTCAAGGCTCCAAATTCCTATCTGAGATGCAGCTGAGTTGGCGCTGTGGCTATGGCTGGAGAGATGAATGATAAGCAATTCGTTCCCATCTCTTTGTCCCTGCAGATCTGTGCAACTTTGTGAGAATATTGCCTGAGGTGATGGTTTGCCCAACTACCATGCTACTAATGCAAAACCAACAGACTAGATGCCATGAGTGACTGGCGCCTCCTGAATCTGGGGGGGCACCCGCAAAAGCCGCCAATGGCAGTGGCCCTGTCAAGTGGGGCACCAGCCCTGCCAACAGCATCAGTGTCGGCCGTCAGGAGGGGCACGTGCTCCCCCTACCAGTTCCCTATGCTAGATGCAGACACAGCAAACAGACAGAACCAGCTGCAGAAACATCCTGGCTTTGTCACCACAAGGACTGAAGGCTTGTACATGCTTCAAGGCAGAGTCTGCATCCAGCTCAAGGACCTAAAGGGATAAGGAGCCTGGTGGAAGTATTCAGAGCCATTCGGACCTATATATTTGAAGATGCCTTCCCTTATGGTCAAGTCCTGTAGAATCAGGCAGGAAACAAGCCAGTTGAGTTCTACAGAATGACAACACATTCTGTAGACCTTTAGAGTAATTTTTGAGAGCCTCTTGGTAGATTTTCATACATTCTTCCTGTAGGAGTCTATAGGGTAGTTTAAAATTTGACAGATTCTACCCTTTCACCAGCAGTTCTAGCTCTAGCTCTAGCCATCCCTAGGCTAAAATGATCTTTGAAGAATATCTTGGCAGACAGGTGTTCCTTTTTGCAGTCTTGTGCTTTTTTGTATTCCACATTATTTTCATATAAGATACAAAACTAAACTATTGCATCTAGCAAGGGGCCAGGGAAGGAAAAGCATGGTGACATTGCAGCAACTAGGAAAACTGAGTGGTTTCATTCACAGATCTATCTTTTACAATGCAAATGAAGTTGGTTTAGCATTGATGACATGGCAGTACTTCTAATAGTAATAAATATAATACAGGGACTGTCTGCTATTCTGTGGTTGTACAGTGCCAAGCCCAGCAGTTGGCCTCCTGGGCACTATGAGAACTATATTATTAATAATAGGATATAAAGAAGAAACTGAGTGTGTGTCTGGCTCCAGTGGGAAGCCCTTTGTGTAGGAGAATTACTGCTGCTGGGTAATGGCTGATTCCCTTGACACTTGGGGCATATCTCAGACAGTGGAGTTTAAGGTTATTTCCTTTAGACTTGTGTTCCGAACCATGAACCAGCTAGCCTTGGAACAAATGCTGCTGCATTGTTCGTATCTTTAGAACCACATGATCTCACCAGAGAGTAGTCTTGGCAAGCCACTATTAACTCACAGGCCTGTTTCTTAATCAAAATGTAATAAATGATGTTCATATTATGTTATTTAAAGTTAAACTCCAAGTCAAGAAATGTAAAGGCTACATCTCTTACAGCAAAACCATGCACAACTTCTGCTTTATGACATGCTTTTAAATAAGAGACATTGTATGAAGGATTATATTTGGCATGAATACAGGTAACAAATGTTATGTGGAAGACAGCGCCCATGAAGCTAAGTGTCTCTATCTGAATTTAAATTTCAGGATGCCTAGGCATTTTATGATTTTAGCAGTGTCTATACAAGCTCTTGGGAACGCAGCTCTTAAGCTTGAAGCATTACATGTGTGTAGTCTTTATTTAACAAGAAAATGCACCAATACAAGAAACAAACCCCCACTTCCCTTTTTTTTAGGGTGTGAGGATGCAGAAACTTTAAAGAAAAAAACTTAAAAGAAAAAAATGTCAGCACCCATTCTTTTCTTCTTGCAAGTAACCTTCCAAACTTGAGTATATTCTGTTGCACATGCCCTCATGTAGGTTTTCAAGGTGGCCTGCATTCTATTTTTTGTTAGCACAGTGCCTAGCACATCAGGGCCCTTGTCCCTGACTAGATGCTAGAGTAATAAAATAATGATTTATAGTTGAATTGGCTAACGCCCAGCAAAACATGGGCTTGAGGTGCAAAGATGCTCACTGCCAAATCTCTCCTGGAAGGTCCAATCACTCTGTCATGTCATCTCCCTTGGGAGAGAAGCCCAAATAATATTTTTCAAGTGGCAATAATACCCTTTTTTCCACCCAAACACCCTTCCCTGCCTTAAACATGACTGATGAGACCAAGCTCAGCTCTCCTGCAATACCTCTTGGTCCTGAAAGCAAATCTGGGACACTTCTGCTCCAAACAGGAGCATATCAGAGAATCAAGGAGAATCAATGAGCAGAATCTCTCTTGCTCTCTTTTTTTGTAATCATCTCTGTGGCATATGCTACCATTTGGAGTTATCCACTCTGGCTAACAGTCTTTAGGCCTTGTTTATCATTCTCACTGGACATGTCTACATGTGCCCCTGACTGTGCAGTACCTGTCGATACTGTGCAAATCTGGCAGTGCATAGGTTGTTTCCAACCCTACTGCACACTAGCGGCAGTATCACAGTTAGTGCTTGACTACATACACTACATTGCCATAGCAACATAGCAGGGTGCTGCACCTTGGGAGAAGGAATCCACAGCACACATACAGGCTGGGGAGTTCCCTTCTTGAAAACACAGAGGTGGAAAGGGGTTTTGGAGTCATTATTGACTCTAAGATGAACATGAGCCGCCAATGCCAGACCGCAGCCAGCAAGGCCAGCCATACCTTGTCATGCATCCAAAGATGCATCTCAAGCTGGTCCAGAGAGGTGATACTTCCCCTCTATGCAACTTTGGTCAGGCCACAGTTGGAGTACTGCGTCCAGTACTGGGCGCCGCACTTCAAAAGGGATGTGGCCAGCCTGGAGAGAGTTCAGAGGAGGGCCACCCGCTTGGTGAGAGGGCAGCAGGACAGGCCCCATGAGGAGAGACTGAAGGACCTGAACCTGTTCAGCCTCAGCAGAAGGAGGCTGAGGGGGGACCTGGTGGCTGCTTACAAGCTCATCAGGGGGGGATCAACAGCAAATAGATAGAGCCCTTTTCTCCCCAGCACCACCTGGGGTGACAAGGAACAATGGTAATAAGCTGATGGAGAATAGGTTTAGGTTAGAGATCAGAAGGCAATGTTTTACAGTTAGGGTGGCCAAAATCTGGAACCAACTGTCAGGCTAGATGATCTGTCAGGGCCCTCCTGACCCTAGCTACTATGAAACTATAATACTATGACAAGCTACATCACTGTAGCTCATTGCTATGGCAACATAGGATCTCATTTAGACGTGCCCACTGAGACCTAAAGCCAACCCGCTGTTGAAGGAAATTAGTAGTGTGGCTTTGACCTAAGGAATATCTGTTGAGCTGTACCCCGGCGTGGGTTAGGCAGAGGTGCTGCTGATCCTCCTTGCAAAGCATCTGGTCGTCTTTTTGACTGGTGAGGCTGTGGGCCATACCAGAAGGGATGGATTTGAAGCTTGGGTAGTACAAAGCACTTCTCCCTCAGCCACCTTTCAGCTCCCTTCTGGCAGATGCCTACTGCATAAGCAGCTCATAAAGGGTTTGATTGGACATGCTATGATAGGTGGCTGCTGTGAGCTGCCTGCTAGACTGTTTAGAGTAGGCGTGTGGTAGTGTAGATGTGATTCTGGGGAATCTCCCTTTCTAGCAAGCAGGATCATAGGAAAGTAGGGCTGGAAGTGACCTCACAAGGTTATCTAGTTCTACCCTCATGATCGTTCTCCTCTCCGGGCCAAGCCTCCAACCTCACACCAAGTCTTTGGGAGAGATGCTCCACATTCCCTCTTGCCCCTCTGAAATCGCCGTGGTAGCAAGCAATGAGATCTATGTCTTCACATAGCAATGAGCTTCCCCTTGAAGCTAGACTCCCCAGTGTCTCAAAGCCCATCCATGCCCCTAAACACTTGAATTCAAGGGGCTGGAGCTAGGTTAGGAAGCTTTCTTCAGTGTGGGGAATAATTGAGAAGTCCCTTCCCTGTTTGTGGGTGCCTGGGCACCAGGGTAGCTGTGGGAGACTGAACACAGGACACTTGCATGCTTTCTCCTCCCAAACCTTTTATTGGCAGTGGTTATTTCCAAACTACAGTGAAAATGGCCCGCCCAGCCTGTGAGCCCCGCGCTGTGTGGCTCTCAGTGCAGCAGACTGGGGAGGGGGCCATGCACACGATTCTCAAGCTCTCGGCTGGTTCTGGTGGGGGCCTTTCCCTCCCTCGTGGATCCACGGAGGGTTCACTGCAGAGACTCCGGTCGTGGGTTATATGGTGAGCTGAAAGGCCTCTGTCACAAGCTGCTTCAGTTCGCTGAGGTTCTGCAGTGCAGAGGAGAGGCCCACGAC
>NW_005842541.1:68372-68720 GCF_000455745.1 Alligator sinensis
CCCCATGGCACTGGAGCTCTGGTAGGACTGCAGCTGTACCCCAGCCTTCCCCAGCAGCTCTGAGCAAAGGAATAGGATGGGATACTTTCAGCACAGGCCCAGGGTGACAGCAGCACTGCTCACACACAGCACCCAGCTCCAAGCCTGGCCCCGCCACATTGATCCTATCCTGCTGGGGCTTGCACTATAACAAGTGAGAACACACCATGGAGGCTAGTGAGGCAGGCCCCAGCTCTGGGCAACCCCAGGGATGATTTGTGGCAGAGCCTGCAGCCTTCAGGTCTTTCAGTGAAGTTCCTCTGGAAGGCCTGAGACTTTCAGGCAGCCTGGCCAAGCTGTCCTGGGCCA